>NW_015387013.1:44541-47420 GCF_001527695.2 Protobothrops mucrosquamatus | reverse complement strand
TGGCTCAGGAATTCTGGGAGTTGAAGTCCACCAGTCATAAAAGAGCCAAGATGGCCTACCCCTGTCCTAGACCAAACTTTCACATTTCTGTTTTTTAATAGTGGATAAGGAATTTTCAAGGAAGTCAAATCATCCATTATTTTTTGGGGGAAAGATTATTCTAAGTTGTATATTGAGGTTGTTTTTTTTTTTGCCTGAATAGTATAGTGTAGACTTCTTCAACTTAAGTGCTCACCAGAAATCCCCCCTTCAAATACTCTTGGGTCCTTTACTACGGATTCGTCTAAACCAGGGTTTGTCCAACTTGTTAAGTGAATCGCTGCAACCGTTTAGTAACACCGTCGCTAAAAGAGACCGGCTTCCCCTTTGGCTTGGCTTGGCAGAAGGTTGCAAAAGGGGATCACCGCAGCCCGTCATAAACACAAACCGGCTGAATTTTGATCGCGTGACCACGAGGACGCTGCAATGGTCTTTTAAGCGTGAAAAACGCTTATCGCTTTTCTCAGTGATGTTGTGACTCTGAACGGTCAATAAACGAACGGTTGTAAGCCATTCCGACGGCCTCAGCAAGTTCCCACAACGCACCCGCGCAGAGACCAACAGACACACAAAAGAGAGGAGGGAGCCAGCTTGCCCTGATTTGGAGTTTTATTTTTCATTTGCTGTCGTCGCTTCAACATCGAAGTCCGAAAACTGTGTGCACGTTCCTGCCTGCGCTCCGCTACTCCTGGCGGGGCTCGCCTTGTAAGCAGGAAGCGAGTCTCTTTTCAATAGGAAAATATATATATATATTTGTGGTGTGTGTGAGTGTGTGCGTGTGTGTGTTTATATATATTTATATATGAATCTAAATGGAAAAAAAATAATAATATACAGATAGAAGAGTTACTAGCTGGGGAAACTGCTCCTTCGGCATGGAGGATCAGCTCTGTAGGATCCAAGGCCAAGAGGTATTAAGTGATCAAGGCAGTCCAGATCAGGAGGAAGGCTGGCCCAGCCCCCTTAGGAGATGGCCTTCGCTTCCGGGAGAAAGGCTTCCCAGTATTTCACCAGCTGGGGGGGAAGACAAAGAAAAAGAGGAGACATCAGAGAGCAATTTTCCAGCTGCTTATCAGAAAGATTCCTGGTATCCCCCCTTCCCCCGTTGATTGTGACCCTCCGGGTAATCCATGGAAGTGGTGAAGGCACCCAGGCAGGAAACAGGAGACGGTGAATTCTAGTCCTGCCTTAGCCATGAAAGCCAGCTGGGTGACTTTGATCTCAGTGTCAGAATCCAGTTATATTTCATCTCTAGTTATCAACTATGGAAAACCCCATTTCTGCCCTCTCTGGATTCTGTCGTACTACGAAAGGGAAGGGGGATGAGCAAAGGGGTTTTATGGCTCTCACTTCCTTCCTTACAACTTCAAAGGGACTGAATGTGGATCGCACCAAAAGGACTGATCATAACAATAGGGCCCATCAGCTTTTATCTACTCCTCTCTGAAGTTTCACTTCCGCCGCCGTGAGGAAAAGGGGGTAGAAATGTAACGCCTGGGATTATCGCTGGAAGGACGGTGGGATGGGGGGGGCTGCTTGGGAACACTTAAAACCTTGAACCGTAGGGCTTGGGCCCCAGGTCCTGTCTAGAACGCCTGCAACCATGTTCTCTTAATAAAGATGCCTGTTGGAAGAAATATTCCAAGAGTTCTGTCTTCTTAAGATGCAAAGTGGGGTGGGTCCTTACACTCAGTGCTATTGCTAAGCACTAAAATAAAATAAATAAAATAAAAGACTATTCACGTGACAGGAAAAGCCCAAACTATATGAGCCTTCAAGTTATGAGGCTGATTTGTTACAACTCATATTGCTCCACCCTACAGACGTGACCAGAGCTGGTCTTTCTCATGTCCATCTAGGTGTGTATCAAAGGCACCAACGAAGGAGGGGCCCTATTTATTGATAAGCCAAGCTTGTCCATAAATACAGGATGTGACACCTGCCAAGGGGATGCACAGGGCATCTCTCTCACCTGCTGCTGGGAATGGAGCAACGTCTCCAGGTATTTGGTCACGTGTGTCCGGAAATCTTTCGTTTTTTCTTTCTGTAACACAAGTTTAAGAAATAAAAACCACAGGCACACAGATACCTTCTGTGGCACAGGATACTGCAAACCACCAGGAAAGATCCTAGAATTGGAATTTCGCCTGACCATTTTCTGAGTCGGCCATTAAGCCCACGTGTGTCTCAAGCTTGACAAGCAGCAGACAAATAGCCAGCTTACAACAACTTGCTGGAAAAAGTGCAACTGAAATTTTAACGCAACGGGCGTAGGTAGGACATGAGGGGGAAAATCGAAAAAGTCACAACGGAGGCTGGGACCGAGTGAGCAAAGCCCTGCCTCTTTTAAATGTGGATTGAGCAGGTGGGCTCTTGATAATTTAATTGCATTTGAAGTCTCCTACTGGGTTCTCCCTCCCTCCCTTTTTCCTGGGACTGAGAACGCTGCTGATGGAAGGGAATCCAGGGCTCATTTAACCAGGGAAGTGAATCTATTATTATTATTAATCTGTTTTCTATTATTTCAGGGAAGTGATTCTTTGGGGGCCAGACGTTTTCTTAAGATTAGTTCTGCTTCTTTGGGCCGCTGTGAAACTGGGAGGGGCTCCGGGGTGCTAAAAGAGGCACCTCACCTACCTCAAACCGTAAGACCTCTTTCCGGAGGACAGCAGAGAGCCGTTCAAACTCCCGCTCGTACTGGGTCACGCGAGATTCCCACTGAACAAATGGAAAAAATGTACACTATATAAAATATATCAATGGGGCTCGTTTACAGTCGTAGGAGGACTGCCGGTATTGCAAGATTTACAGGCGACAAAATGCAAGTTGCAACGGAGAAC
>NW_015387013.1:6162-44219 GCF_001527695.2 Protobothrops mucrosquamatus | reverse complement strand
AAAAAATGGCGGACAGCCTTGCTTGGCGACCCCCGTGAAATGGTCGATCGACCCCAAATGGGGTCCCGACCCACAGGTTGAGAACCACTGTGTTACAGAAAGGGGGAAAAAAAAAACCCAGAAGATTTCGGGAGACACGTGTGTGAACCCTCCCTCTCACCTCCGAGATCTCCTCTTTGGCTTGCTGAAGTTTGTCGGGTTTGTTGGCCCACAGAAGCCTGGCCTCAGTTTCCCGTTTCTTCTGCAGCGTGACCTGGGCATCTTGCCAGCGCTGCCAAGCCTTCATTCTCTGGTCGAAGGCCGCCTGTCGAGAGGGAGAGACCCACGGCTGGAAGCATCCGATCCTCCATGGGGGGGGGGGGATGAGGGTTTGGCTCAGAGGAGAGATCAAGGGTGCAAACGCCTAGCAGAGATCCTGGGCGCCCTCTGGGCCTGGCTGTTTTCTTGCAGACATTTCATTACCCAACTAGGCAACATCATCAGTGCTAGAAGGGTTTGCTCTCTGTTCGACGTGAAATGATGTCCTTCTAGCACTGAGGATGCTACTTAATGAAACGTCTGTAAGAAAACCACCAAGTCAGAGAGCATTTCCTGCCTGAGCAGGGAGTTGGACTAGAAGACCTCCAAGGTCTCTTCCAGTTCTATTCTATTCTATTCTATTCTATTCTATTCTATTCTATTCTATTCTATTCTATTCTATTCTACTCTACTCTACTCTACTCTACTCTAATCAAGGAGAGAAACAACCTAGAACTAAGGAGAAACTTCCTGACAGAACAATTAACCAATGGAACAACCTGCCACCAGAAGTGGTGAATGCTCCAACACTGGAGGTTTTTAAGAAGAGACTTGGCAGCCATTTGTCCAAAATGGTGTAGGGTTTCCTGCCTGAGCAGGGGGTTGGACTCGATGACCTCCAAGGTCCCTTCCAACTTTATTATTATTATTATTATTATTATTATTATTATTATTATTATTATTATTATTATTATTATTATTATTATTATTATTATTATTATTATTCTAATCTAATTCTACGCTAATATTTCATAATTTGTTATTCTATTCTATTCTATTCTAATTTCTCTTTTCTTCTATTATTCTATTCTAATTCTATTCTATTCTATTCTATTCTATTCTATTTATATTCTACTCTTTTATATTTCATAATTTGTTATCCTGTCCTGTCCTATCCTACAATTCTAGTTCTAATTCTATTCATTACCCCTCATTTCAACTCTGAGCTACATTCTCTGAGCTCATTGACTCCTACCAGTATAAGGGACCACCAGCATAGCCCTCGCCCACCGCAATAACCGAGAAGCTCTGTGGGCACCGTCTGCTCCATGCCGGCCTTCAGCGAGACACCCGGAGTTCTTACCCTGACGGCAGCTAGCAGGCGGATGTAGTCGCTCAGGACTTCCGCCAGGAGGAAGAAGTCACTGTTGGCCTGTTCCTGGTGCAGCTGCTCGATCTTCTCTTCCACCTCGGCCAGCTGGGACAGCGCCCGAGACAAGGCCGTGTTGTCCTCCGAGCTGCCCAGCATGGCCAGGCTCTTGGCAAACTGGGAGGTATTCAGCGACAGCTCTGCAGGACGGAAGGGGGCGCGTGAGAAGGGAAGGTTCCCCCCCCTTCCTTGCGAGCGACACGGAAGCCCAGCAGAAAAAGGACCCTCAAACATCGCAAGGAGGGGATTGTGATGCCAGAGGGGGGAAAAAAACACCAAAATCGGAAGCTCTGAATCCTAAAAGTCCGTCCTTTTTGATCGCTCCACAGCTAAAGCTTGCTGGGAATTGGAGCAGAGTCAACTGCCCTCCCCATCTTTATAAAGTAAACCCCGGGGTTTTTATTCATCTATTAAATGTATTTATATAGCCACTCAACTCACATAGAGATGACACCCGCTGGCCTACACAATTGTTTTAAAAAAATCACTGTATAATAAAAACACTTAAAAAAACCCCCATCCCACTTTTCATGGCAGCAACAACACAATAAAATCAGCCCCTTGACTGGCTCTATCTTCCATTCTGGGGTTCCCAGGCCTGCTGAGAAAACTACATTTTTAGGGCCTTTCAGAAAAGCAACGGGGGGGGGGGGTAGGGGGAACCGTACCATAGAGGGGAATGATGGTTTATCGATGGTTTATCAAAAGGGACCACCACCAAGAAGGCCCTTTTTCGTGGGTCCCACCAGACGACAATCCCTAACTGACAGGACTCATGATGGGTCCTGTTTTCTAGAGATTGTCTTTTACGTTGGACATTCTTAACCTGAGGACTGCCTGTACTCAACTCAAGGTCCCGGATGCAAATCCTACCCTTAGCTAGTCCATCAAAGGAGTTTACCTTTTCTGTGATGGACCAGCATTTCTACAATGGCGTGCAGCTTCCGCAGACGTTGCTCCTCGCATTCCACCTCCTGGAGCTTCTCTTCAAACCACTAGAAAGGAGAGACGGGGCAGAGAACCAACCCAAGGAGTCAAGGGTAGGAAGAGAAGGCGAATTCAGATAATCTCAGGCAACCCGGCCAGGGGCAAGAGATACAAAAGTGGTTTCATACGTATCATTGAAATGCTCGACGGCTTACAATGTCTGATTCGTTCATCTTGATGGTCATTTTGCTGACTGCATCTGTGGCTCTGTTGAACATCTTCAGGAGGCCGGCTCCACTCAAGGTTTGGGTGCCAACAGCACGTGGCAGCTAAGAAGAAGATGGAAAGAAAAATCAACCACAACGCACATTTGGTAAATCGCTGTTAAGATGTATGGACTTCAACTCCCAGGATTCCCCAGTCGGCTGTGCTGGCTAGGGAATTCTGGGAGCTGAAGTCCATACATCTTAAAGTGGCCAAAGCTGAGAAGCAGTGACTCATACTGTGTACACCATCTTGATCTCTTGAACAAAAAATGGGGTGTAAATCAGCAGAACCAAGGTGAGAAGATTGAGATTCAAGTCTCCCCTCCACCATGGAGTTCACTGGAGGATTCTTGGTGTGTTACAGGACTTTCTTGGGTTACCAACATAAGCTTGGCTGACTCAGGACACGGATGAGAGACTACCAAGGTAAACCAGGATAGATTAGGAAGTCCAAAAACATATTTGGAAAAGGACATGGCAAACCCTTTGGAGTTGCCGGAAAACAGCATGGGTGTGTTCACACGGGCACCAGGACCTGAGCTGAGCTCATCTTAGAAACGTTGTGCATCTACAGAAATTGGGAAAGATGGAAAAACCTGGGAGGTGAAGACCATACAGCAAAAATGTCATGGTTCCGACAGATGAAACTCTTCAAAGAACTTTGAGACATTTTTTTACCTTAAAGAATCTTTATGGGAGTAGCATAGCATCGGCACTAACAGGCACTAACACTGTCAAGCCAAAAACTGGATTCCCCTCCCCTGAGCACATAGTATAAAAGCACAATTCCCTCCTCCAGTTAACAGTCATAAATCACATTCTCCAATTAGTTTGAAATGCAGGCTCTCCCTCCAGTTCTCCAGCCCGCCAATTCTTATCATCTCTTATTTCAATAACCTTGGTTCACACACTAGGTCCACTATTGTTAGGTCTAGCTAAACTCTCATGCACATTCCTCCTCCTCCCGGTATCATCTAACTCTAAGAGTAAAACACAAGAAGGAAATGGTTGCATCTCTAACTGTTGTCAAAGCAAAAACATCCGATGTTAGCAGCGTTGACATCAAAGTTGCAAAGCTCTGTGTTAACTCATAAGCCGCACACATGCGAATCTTGTAGCCAAAGCCACACACAACACTGGCTTCCTCTTCAACCAGCCATCTGATAGCAAGAAATACAGAAACTTCCAATTCTACAGATTTAAAATGAAAAGGAACAACCGTGTGCCTGCATGAAAAAAATAATAATCAGGGCTCAAATGTTAAGGCTCTTTCATCCGTCCCTTGCTTTCTCCAGACCAGGCACACCCTCCAAGGACATAACCATATCTGCTTTTTTTCTGTTTTGGGTAATCAGTAACCCTGTATCCTGCAAGTCCACCATTTTCTCAGCAATCATAAACTTTTCTGAAGGTGGCTTGGAACACGCAAACGGCCGGTGTGACTCAACACAAAAAGAAAACAGAAAGAGAGAGGAGAGCAAAATCAGGAAGAAATAAAGACTCAACCTCCAAGGAGGAGGGGGGGCAAAATCTTCTAGGTCAAGCGCCACAACTTATACTTTTGAGTTGTCAGGAAGTGCAACACCAGGAGATGGTGAGTTCTAGTCCTGCTTTAGGCAGGAAAGCTGGCTGAGGGACTTTGGGCCAATCACCAGGAGACGGTGAGTTCTAATCCCGCCTTAGCCATCAAAGCAGTTGGGCCAATCACCGGGAGACGGTGAGCTCTAATCCCGCCTTAGCCATCAAAGCAGTTGGGCCAATCACCGGGAGACGGTGAGTTCTAATCCCGCCTTAGCCATCAAAGCAGTTGGGCCAATCACCGGGAGACGATGAGTTCTAATCCCGCCTTAGCCATCAAAGCAGTTGGGCCAATCACCGGGAGACGGCGAGTTCTAATCCCGCCTTAGCCATCAAAGCAGTTGGGCCAATCACCGGGAGACGGTGAGTTCTAATCCCGCCTTAGCCATCAAAGCAGTTGGTTGACTTTGGGCCAATCACTGGGAGACGGAGAGTTCTAGTCCCGCCTTAGATCCAAAAGCCAGCAAGGTGACTGGCCAGCTCCTCTCTCATATCCCAACCCACCTCACAAGGCTGTTGTTGTGGGGAAAAGAGAAGGAGGAGGAAGAAGTAGCAGCTATGTTTAAGTTATAGGTGGGAGAGAGAAAAAGGCAAGATTTAACACCCCCCCCCAAAAAAACCCCTCTTCACATGCCAGCTCCTCTTAATCCAGAATCTGGATTGTCAGTTTGGCCAGAAGAAGAGCCGTGTTCTGTCAGCATGTTGCAATCACCGTCACCCGCAGCCTAATTTGAACGCAGCTCAGCAGAAAGGAACAAAGGGGAACCGGCTGAGTCAGCAGCGTCCTTCAGACCCCTCTTCTCGCCAGTCAATCTGCGTCACTTTTTCCCCACGGTTGGCTTGTTCTGAAAGAAGCTGAGATTGCGTTCCACTTCACCCTCCCTCTCGCCCTTCACAAAGCCGTTTGTTCCTGGAAACGGGGCCACTGAGCTCCAGCACAGCAAAAAAAACACAACGTGGGTCAATTTCTCCAATATTATCCTTGTGCCAAGGTCACCTCTTAGGCCAGGGGGTCTTCCAACTTGGCCCTTTTATGACTTGTGGACTTCAACTCCCAGAATTCCTCAGCCAGGCACGCGTGCCTGGCTGAGGAATTCTGGGAGTTGAAGTCCAGAAGTCATAAAAGGGCCAAGTTCGAAGACCCCTGTCTTAGGCCATAAAAGGGCAGATTTAGGTTACGGTAGCCAAAAACCCACCTCATCTTTTTCCAAGAATTCCCGGACGTCTGGGTCCTGCAGCATGGTGGGGTGGCTTACGGTTCTTTGAATATATCTGTGGAATTGGAATAAGGAAAAGTTTAGTGTACCTTGCTGAGGAATCCCTCATTTTAAAAGAGAATTACAAGGCATGCTTATACTTGGACACCATCCACGGATTAGAGGAGGCATAATCACAGGCACATCTTGCTACTAATACTGGGGACAGGCATGGAGAGGATAACAACAACAAAAAAAACATAGGTAACTCTAATGGCTGATTCCACTCCACCATGGAATTCACTGGGTGATTTTTGGCTTGTTACAGACTTTCTTGGGCTAGAACAGTGGTCCTCAACCTCAGGTACGTGGACCAGTACCGGGCCGCAGCATGCCAGCAAGCAAAGCAAAGCCCCACCCGCAGGTTGCAGGCAGGACACAAAACCACACGCTCTCCGGTCCACGGAAAAACCTCCCTCCACGGAACCGGTCCCTGGTGGCCAAAAGGTTGGGGACTTCTGGGCTAGAAAACTAAACTGGGCTTGGGATGGGCGACTACCAAGGAATGCCAGGATAGGCTGGGAAGTCCACAAACATTTTGGGTTAAGGCAGTGGTTCTCAACCTTTTTAATGCCGCGACCCCAACCGGTCATAAGTCGAGGACTAAACCGGTCGCAAGTCGAGGACTACCCAACCGGTCGTAAGTCAAGGACTTTCCCTACCCGGGAGCACTGCGCATGCGTGGTTCCGCCCCCTGCACCGGCTGACACGTATCTGGCATGCGGCAGAGACGGAGCAGGCCGACCACCAGCTGGCCCAGCCCAATGGAGGTAAGGCACCCGCCGGAAAAGGGGGAAAAAATGGCGGACAAAAAAAAATGGCGGACAGCCTTGCTTGGCGACCCCCGTGAAATGGTCGATCGACCCCAAATGGGGTCCCAACCCACAGGTTGAGAACCACTGGGTTAAGGAGATGGCAAAAATCGTTTGCTGTTGCTTGAAAACAGGATGGCTGTGTCCACCAGGAACTGAGCCATCTTAAGGGAGGCGTTACACATGCCTTGAAACTGGAAGCATTGGGGGGGAAAAAACCAGAAGAAAAACTGGGGTTATCCGGGCGGCTTCCCCTTCTCACTTCCGTATGCGGGGGAGAGATCTGAAGCAATTTCCACCTGGGTGAACTTCATCAGCCTTAGCTTCTCCTGGAATCCATTCCAGCCAAGAGGATCAGATTTCAGGAAACGCAGCCCAGGTTCCAGAGAACAATTTCCATCAACTGTTCCCAGGAGCAGCCCTACTGAACAAATCTCTGAAGAATGTTGGAAGGACAGGTTCTCCTGCGATCAATTCCAGACAGGCTGAAAGGTGGATGAGATCCTTCACAGGTTGACACCTGTGAGGACCACCAGTGGTAAATAACTAGGGACTTTTGAGATGCAGTGGGTATTTGTTCCTCTTGATCACACCACGGTAGGTGAGCCCTTGAGTTTACTTCCTGCCAGGCAAATTTCCCTACCCAGAATAACAAATCAACCACACCACCTTGTGGCTTTACCAAGCTGCAACAGCCACCAACGAGACACGGAAACACCAACCTTTCTAAGGCAGCTCTTCTTTTCTCCAAGAATTCTGTGGAGGAAGAATCTTCTTTTCCAACTTTGAGTTTGGTCATTCCTGGAACAAGAGAAAAAAAAACCAAGGACAGACGTTAACTATATACCGGGGTGCAATTTAGATGTCTTCTGAATGGCTCAGAGACACCTACTGGTGTCATCTGGGTACCGGTGGTCCTCAAGTTCAGGGCTTTTCAACCAGTGGTACGGGTACCACCTGTGGTACATTGGCACCTGGCAGGTGGTACATGACCCTCGTAGAAAAGTGGTAGCGGAGGAGGGGAATGAGCTGAACCGGTGGCAGCACCGCACAAGCCTGAGCGAGGGACGGCTGGAGCTGCAGGGCTGTCAGGGCTCAGCGGAAGCGCCAGGATCAGCACCAGGCTCTAGCTGGAGCTCAGCACTGATCCTGCTGCGTCTGCTGAGCCCAGAAGAAGCGCTGATCAGCTGGAATGTTGCAGCCTCTCCAGGCTCTTGTGATTTACATTCAGATGCTTGGCAACTGATTCATATTTATGACGGTCACAGTGTCCCAGGGTCATGTGAAGTGACCAAAACCTGCTGCAACCACCCAGCAGACTGGGGGGGGGGGAATAAAAACCAAACACCCCCCTTCCCCACCCCCGCTGCCAATCCTCAACAGAAATGCTCACAACAATGAAAACCTCGGATAGGAGGAAGAGTGCCGCCGGGTGGGCAGGCAGGTGTCTTGCTTGGCTGTGACTTGTAACTTTGAACAGTCACTAAGCGAACTGTTGTAAGTCGAGGACTACCTGTACTTTATCACTTTTTTCCTTTTTTTGTCATCAGGTTTTTGACACCTTGCTAGGGAGACTGGTGGTACTCGGATATTGCCATATCCTAAAAGTGGCACAATGGGTGAAAAGGTTGAAAAGCCCTGCTCAAGTTACTCTGGTGTGTGATAGGCCGTTGTGTTGAACCTGGGAGATACAATAAAACCCTGCTGGCATTCTCACCTATTAAGCTCTTCTCCGGAGGAGGAGGAACGATGATTCCAAGCTGTGCGTGTTTCTCCAACAGCTTCTCATATAAGCCCAAAAAGTCACTGAATCGCCTCTTCACAGAGAACTGCTGGTTCCTGAACATTGGCAGAGTGGTCTGAGGGACAGGAAGAATCAGGTTAGCAAAACAGGAGTCTTGATACAACGGAGACCGCGTTCTCAAATCCTCAAATATCTGAAGGGTATTTCACACAAAAGAGTAGGTTTATTCTCTAGGGCCCAGAGGAAAGGATCCCCCCCCCCCAAAAATCATAGCTATTCGGAAGAGCTTCAACCTGGCCGAGCACCTGTCAGAGATACCTGAGCGCAGCGGGAGCCCAACTTTACGATGTGTGGGACTTCAACTCCCAGAATTCCCCAGCCGGCATGTCGCTCAAGTTGAGAAACATCACTTTAGTAAATCTTGCTATGGACAGGTGGTTAGACTGGCTGGCTTTTACGCAACAGGTTAACTCACAGACACAAAGAAAGGGACTGAAAAACCTGAACTGTGTGTACTTTAAAGTCTGCCTTTCTACCTAGGCTTCCTTAAGACTTCAAAAACAAAAGGCAGCCTACAAACTTTTCAGAAACGACATTCAGCGTTGTGCGGGACATGCAACTCGGTTATCGACAAGCAATACATGATTGTTGCCCCATATTTTTCATTCTCTCTTCCAAGGAGACAAGCATCTAATACTCCTGGCCTCTTCCCTCCTCTCCCCCCCCCCACAACAACCCTGTAGAGTGGACTGGGAGGAAAGAGAAGGACTGGCTCAAAGTACAACTTGATGCATTTAATCTTTTTTTTAAAAAAAAAAAGGACACGCAAACAGTGCTAGCGATGAAGCTGCTTCATTTCTTGAAGAAACCAAACACAGCCAGGATAAAAGAGGCTTTTGTGTAGCCAAGCACCACGTCGCTTCCCTCTCTGCATGTCTCCTCTCAGTTTTCAGAAAGTAGCCAGCCGTGAAGCGCGGAAGAGGATTTTGACGCACGGCTTGAGGACACGCTGACCCAGTTATGCGGCTAGTTTGAAGGTGCACCAGGTGTTTCTGCCAGCTGGCAAAAGGCAATAAATCGGAAGCCGAAGCCATCTGCGCTGCAAAGACGCGGCAAATCAATGAAAGGAAGGTGTGATGGAGAGAAACCAGCCTTTTATGTGGTTAGTTGGAAGGACTGATATCAAATGCACCGGGAGCTTTTGAGATGCGATTGTGAGAAGAAAAAAAACAATGAACAGATATTGGCACTCAATAAGAAACTCGGGGCTTGGCTAGGAAAATTAATGCTTTACTTTTAAGGGTCATTCCCGAGTTCAATTCATTTTATTGTAGGGGGGGGAAATGGCATCTTTGCTATCTCCAAAATTAATAATGATAATGATAATGATAATGATAATGATGATAATGATAATGATAATGATAATGATAATGATAATAATAATAATAATAATAATAATAATAATAATAATAATAATAATAATAATAATAATAATAAAAAAGTTGGAAGGGACCTTAGAGGTCATCTAGTCCAACCCCTGCTCAGGCAGGAAACCCTATACCATTTCAGACAAAAGGCTGTCCAGTCTCTTCTTAAAAACTTCCAGTGTTGGAGCATTCACCGCTTCTGGAGGCAGGTTGTTCCACTGGTTGATTGTTCTCACTGTCAGGAAGTTTCTCCTTAGTTCTAGGTTGCTTCTCTCCTTGGTTAATTTCCATCCGTTGCTTCTTGTCCTGCCTTCAGGCACTTTGGAGAATGGCTTGACTCCCTCTTCTTTGTGGCAGCCCCTGAGATACTGGAAGACTGCTATCATGTCCCCCCTCGTCCTTCTTTTCGTTAAACTAGACATACCCAATTCCAGCAACCGTTCCTTATATGTTTTAGCCTGCAGTCCCCTGATCATCTTTGTTGCTCTTCTCTGTACAAGTGCTGTGAAATTTATTGCTGCAAATTTAGAAAACGACAGCAGTTTGTTTTTGTTTTTTTGGGTACTACATGGAGGATCTGCTACTGCCTGGGCTGGAGGACTGGAGCGCTAGAATTGCTTCTGTAAGTATTTTAAAATATTTTTTTTTTGTTACTCTACACTACTGTACTGCTTGTAAGCACTTTGGGAACTGTTCAGGTCTGGCACTGCCGAGAGAGCAATGTCGCAGGTAAAAGTATACACACACACACAGTGTATGACAATAAGTGGGACTAGAATTTCTGTTGCTAGGTGATGCAGTTGTGACGTGCTAAGTCATGTGAAGGCGCCGCTTAACGACAGCAACCTCTGCAGCCCCTACTGCCATCATTAACCAAATCCACCTGTCATCAGGCAAAGCCCCTCTTGGATCGAAGCCATTTCTGGCTTGGTCCCTGCCAGACCTGAGCCAATGTAAGGTGAGGAACTGCCTCCTGTTAAACTCACCCCACCTGCCTATCTCTCCCCCCACTCCCCCATCTCTGCCTTTTGGCATCAAAATAGGTAGGCTTAATGCACCTATTATACAGGGAAATCTTTTGATTTCCCAGGAGCCGAAAACTCTCCTTGTTTGACGTTTAGGAACTGGGGANATCAAAGCAGTTGGGCCAATCACCGGGAGACGGTGAGTTCTAATCCCGCCTTAGCCATCAAAGCAGTTGGGCCAATCACCGGGAGACGGTGAGTTCTAATCCCGCCTTAGCCATCAAAGCAGTTGGTTGACTTTGAGCCAATCACTGGGAGACGGAGAGTTCTAGTCCCGCCTTAGATCCAAAAGCCAGCAAGGTGACTGGCCAGCTCCTCTCTCATATCCCAACCCACCTCACAAGGCTGTTGTTGTGGGGAAAAGAGAAGGAGGAGGAAGAAGTAGCAGCTATGTTTAAGTTATAGGTGGGAGAGAGAAAAAGGCAAGATTTAACACCCCCCCCCAAAAAAAACCCCTCTTCACATGCCAGCCCCTCTTAATCCAGAATCTGGATTGTCAGTTTGGCCAGAAGAAGAGCCGTGTTCTGTCAGCATGTTGCAATCACCGACACCCGCAGCCTAATTTGAACGCAGCTCAGCAGAAAGGAACAAAGGGGAACCGGCTGAGTCAGCAGCGTCCTTCAGACCCCTCTTCTCGCCAGCCAATCTGCGTCACTCTTTTCCCATGGTTGGCTTGTTCTGAAAGAAGCTGAGATTGCGTTCCACTTCACCCTCCCTCTCGCCCTTCACAAAGCCGTTTGTTCCTGGAAACGGGCCATTGAGCTCCAGCACAGCAAAAAAAAACACAATCTGGGTCAATTTCTCCAATATTATCCTTGTGCCAAGGTCACTTCTTAGGCCAGGGGGTCTTCCAACTTGGCCCTTTTATGACTTGTGGACTTCAACTCCCAGAATTCCTCAGCCAGGCACGCGTGCCTGGCTGAGGAATTCTGGGAGTTGAAGTCCACAAGTCATAAAAGGGCCAAGTTGGAAGACCCCTGTCTTAGGCCATAAAAGCGCAGATTTAGGTTACGGTAGCCAAAAACCCACCTCATCTTTTTCCAAGAATTCCCGGACGTCTGGGTCCTGCAGCATGGTGGGGTGGCTTACGGTTCTTTGAATATATCTGTGGAATTGGAATAAGGAAAAGTTTAGTGTACCTTGCTGAGGAATCCCTCATTTTAAAAGAGAATTACAAGGCATGCTTATACTTGGACACCATCCACGGATTAGAGGAGGCATAATCACAGGCACATCTTGCTACTAATACTGGGGACAGGCATGGAGAGGATAACAACAACAAAAAAAACATAGGTAACTCTAATGGCTGATTCCACTCCACCATGGAATTCACTGGGTGATTTTTGGCTTGTTACAGACTTTCTTGGGCTAGAACAGGGGTCCTCAACCTCAGGTACGTGGACCAGTACCGGGCCGCAGCATGCCAGCAAACAAAGCAAAGCCCCACCCGCAGGTTGCAGGCAGGACACAAAACCACACGCTCTCCGGTCCACGGAAAAACCTCCCTCCACGGAACCGGTCCCTGGTGGCCAAAAGGTTGGGGACTTCTGGGCTAGAAAACTAAACTGGGCTTGGGATGGGCGACTACCAAGGAATGCCAGGATAGGCTGGGAAGTCCACAAACATTTTGGGTTAAGGCAGTGGTTCTCAACCTTTTTAATGCCGCGACCCCAACCGGTCGTAAGTCGAGGACTAAACCGGTCATAAGTCAAGGACTAAACCGGTCGTAAGTCGAGGACTACCCAACCGGTCGTAAGTCGAGGACTTTCCCTGCCCGGGAGCGCCGCGCATGCGTGGTTCCGCCCCCTGCGCCGGCCGAGGCGTATCTGGCAAGCGGCAGAGACGGAGCAGGCCGACCACCAGCTGGCCCAGCCCAAGGGAGGTAAGGCACCCGCCGGAAAAGGGGGGAAAAAATGGCGGAGAAAAAAAAATGGCGGAGAAAAAAAATGGCGGACAGCCTTGCTTGGCGACCCCCATGAAATGGTCGATCGACCCCAAATGGGGTCCCGACCCACAGGTTGAGAACCACTGGGTTAAGGAGATGGCAAAAATCATTTGCTGTTGCTTGAAAACAGGATGGCTGTGTCCACCAGGAACTGAGCCATCTTAAGGGAGGCGTTACACATGCCTTGAAACTGGAAGCATTGGGGGAAAAAAACCAGAAGAAAAACTGGGGTTATCCGGGCGGCTTCCCCTTCTCACTTCCGTATGCGGGGGAGAGATCTGAAGCAATTTCCACCTGGGTGAACTTCATCAGCCTTAGCTTCTCCTGGAATCCATTCCAGCCAAGAGGATCAGATTTCAGGAAACGCAGCCCAGGTTCCAGAGAACAATTTCCATCAACTGTTCACAGGAGCAGCCCTACTGAACAAATCTCTGAAGACTGTTGGAAGGACAGGTTCTCCTGCGATCAATTCCAGGCGGGTTGAAAGGTGGATGAGATCCTTCACAGGTTGATGACACCTGTGAGGACCACCAGTGGTAAATAACTAGGGACTTTTGAGATGCATTTGGGTATTTGTTCCTCTTGATCACACCACGGTAGGTGAGCCCTTGAGTTTACTTCCTGCCAGGCAAATTTCCCTACCCAGAATAACAAATCAACCACACCACCTTGTGGCTTTACCAAGCTGCAACAGCCACCAACGAGACACGGAAACACCAACCTTTCTAAGGCAGCTCTTCTTTTCTCCAAGAATTCTGTAGAGGAAGAATCTTCTTTTCCAACTTTGAGTTTGGTCATTCCTGGGACAAGAGAAAAGAAAAACAAGGACAGACGTTATCTGCACGGTATATACCGGGGGTGCAATTTAGATGTCTCCTGAACGGCTCAGAGAACTTTGTAACACCTACTGGTGTCATCTGGGTACCGGTGGTCCTCAAGTTCAGGGCTTTTCAACCAGTGGTACAGGTACCACCTGTGGTACATTGGCACCTGGCAGGTGGTACACGACCCTCCTAGAAAAGTGGTAGCGGGGGAGGGGAATGAGCTGAACCGGTGGCAGCACCGCACAAGCCTGCGCGAGATGGCTGGAGCTGCAGGGCTGTCAGGGCTCAGCGGAAGCGCCAGGATCAGCGCCAGGCTCCAGCTGGAGCTCGGCACTGATCCTGGCGCTTCCGCTGAGCCCTGAAGAAGCACCAATCAGCTGGAATGTTGCAGCATCTCCAGGGTCTTGTGATTTACATTCAGATGCTTGGCAACTGATTCATATTTATGATGGTCAGAGTGTCCCAGGGTCATGTGAAGTGAACCACCCAGCAGATGGAGGGAATAAAAACCAAACACCCCCCCACCCCACCCCCGCTGCCAATCCTCAACAGAAATGCTCACAACAATGAAAACCTCGGATAGGAGGAAGAGTGCCCCGGCAGGCAGGTGCCTTGCTTGGCTGTGGCTTGTAACTTTGAACAGTCACTAAGCGAACTGTTGTAAGTCGAGGACTACCTGTACTTTATCACTTTTTTCCTTTTTTTGTCATCAGGTTTTTGACACCTTGCTAGGGCGACTGGTGGTACTCGGATGTTGCCATATCCTAAAAGTGGCACAATGGGTGAAAAGGTTGAAAAGCCTTGCTCAAGTTACTCTGGTGTGTGATAGGCCGTTGTGTTGAACCTGGGAGATACAATAAAACCCTGCTGGCATTCTCACCTATTAAGCTCTTCTCCGGAGGAGGAGGAACGATGATTCCAAGCTGTGCGTGTTTCTCCAACAGCTTCTCATATAAGCCCAAAAAGTCACTGAATCGCCTCTTCACAGAGAACTGCTGGTTCCTGAACATTGGCAGAGTGGTCTGAGGGACAGGAAGAATCAGGTTAGCAAAACAGGAGTCTTGATACAACGGAGACCGCGTTCTCAAATCCTCAAATATCTGAAGGGTATTTCACACAAAAGAGTAGATTTATTCTCTAGGGCCCCAGAGGAAAGGACCTCCCCCCCCAAAAATCATAGCTATTCGGAAGAGCTTCAACCTGGCCGAGCACCTGTCAGAGATACCTGAGCGCAGCGGGAGCCCAACTTTACGATGTGTGGGACTTCAACTCCCAGAATTCCCCAGCCGGCATGTCGCTCAAGTTGAGAAACATCGCTTTAGTAAATCTTGCTATGGACAGGTGGTTAGACTGGCTGGCTTTTACGCAACAGGTTAACTCACAGACACAAAGGAAGGGACTGAAAAACCTGAACTGTGTGTACTTTAAAGTCTGCCTTTCTACCTAGGCTTCCTTAAGACTTCAAAAACAAAAGGCAGCCTACAAACTTTTCAGAAACGACATTCAGCGTTGTGCGGGACATGCAACTCGGTTATCGACAAGCAATACATGATTGTTGCCCCATATTTTTCATTCTCTCTTCCAAGGAGACAAGCATCTAATACTCCTGGCCTCTTCCCTCCTCTCCCCCCCCCCAACAACCCTGTAGAGTGGACTGGGAGGAAAGAGAAGGACTGGCTCAAAGTACAACTTGATGCATTTAATCTTTTTTTTAAAAAAAAAAGGACACGCAAACAGTGCTAGCGATGAAGCTGCTTCATTTCTTGAAGAAACCAAACACAGCCAGGATAAAAGAGGCTTTTGTGTAGCCAAGCACCACGTCGCTTCCCTCTCTGCACGTCTCCTCTCAGTTTTCAGAAAGTAGCCAGCCGTGAAGCGCGGAAGAGGATTTTGACGCACGGCTTGAGGACACGCTGACCCAGTTATGCGGCTAGTTTGAAGGTGCACCAGGTGTTTCTGCCAGCTGGCAAAAGGCAATAAATCGGAAGCCGAAGCCATCTGCGCTGCAAAGACGCGGCAAATCAATGAAAGGAAGGTGTGACGGAGAGAAACCAGCCTTTTATGTGGTTAGTTGGAAGGACTGATATCAAATGCACCGGGAGCTTTTGAGATGCGATTGTGAGAAGAAAAAAAACAATGAACAGATATTGGCACTCAATAAGAAACTCGGGGCTTGGCTAGGAAAATTAATGCTTTACTTTTAAGGGTCATTCCCGAGTTCAATTCATTTTATTGTAGGGGGGGGAAATGGCATCTTTGCTATCTCCAAAATTAATAATAATAATGATAATGATAATGATGATAATGATAATGATAATAATAATAATAATAATAATAATAATAATAATAATAATAATAATAATAATAATAATAATAATAATAATAATAATAAAAGTTGGAAGGGACCTTGGAGGTCATCTAGTCCAACCCCTGCTCAGGCAGGAAACCCTATACCATTTCAGACAAATGGCTGTCCAGTCTCTTCTTAAAAACTTCCAGTGTTGGAGCATTCACCGCTTCTGGAGGCAGGTTGTTCCACTGGTTAATTGTTCTCACTGTCAGGAAGTTTCTCCTTAGTTCTAGGTTGCTTCTCTCTTTGGTTAGTTTCCATCCGTTGCTTCTTGTCCTGCCTTCAGGCGCTTTGGAAAATAGCTTGACTCCCTCTTCTTTGGGGCAGCCCCTGAGATACTGGAACACTGCTATCATGTGCCCCCTCGTCCTTCTCTTCGTTAAACTAGACATACCCAATTCCAGCAACCGTTCCTTATATGCTTTAGCCTCCAGTCCCCTGATCATCTTTGTTGCTCTTCTCTGTACAAGTGCTGTGAAATTTATTGCTGCAAATTTAGAAAACGACAGCAGTTTGTTTTTGTTTTTTTGGGTACTACACGGAGGATCTGCTGCTGCCTGGGCTGGAGGACTGGAGCGCTAGAATTGCTTCTGTAAGTATTTAAAAAATTTTTTTTTTGTTACTCTACACTACTGTACTGCTTGTAAGCACTTTGGGAACTGTTCAGGTCTGGCACTGCCGAGAGAGCAATGTCACAGGTAAAAGTATACACACACACACAGTGTATGACAATAAGTGGGACTAGAATTTCTGTTGCTAGGTGATGCAGTTGTGACGTGCTAAGTCATGTGAAGGCGCCGCTTAACGACAGCAACCTCGGCAGCCCCTACTGCCATCATTAACCAAATCCACCTGTCATCAGGCAAGGCCCCTCTTGGATCTAAGCCATTTCTGGCTTGGACCCTGCCAGACCTGAGCCAATGTAAGGTGAGGAACTGCCTCCTGTTAAACTCACCCCACCTGCCTATCTCTCCCCCCACTCCCCCATCTCTGCCTTTTGGCATCAAAATAGGTAGGCTTAATGCACCTATTATACAGGGAAATCTTTTGATTTCCCAGGAGCCGAAAACTCTCCTTGTTTGACGTTTAGGAACTGGGGAAAAATAAAAGAATCAAACAAAGTCCCCCCCAGCCCTAAAACAGGTGCGGCTGATCCTTTGTCTACACCCCCCACCCCTCCTTCTTGAAGCCTTTCATCCGAGAGGCTTTCCAAAGTCTCCATTCAAATTTATAGAGGAGGAGGAGGTGGAGAAGGAGGAGGAGGAGGAGGAGGAGGAGGAGGAGGAGGAGGAGGAGGAAATGAACAGATGAGGTTATGGTCTCAACCGACTGCTGTTGTTCGAGACCGTCCATGGGATGGCTTCGCTAAGAGACCATCACAAACAACCTGTGTGTTCAGAGAACATGCTTGGCGCCCTTTCAAAAGGGAAAGACGAGACCGCTCCTTCTCTGAGCACCATGAAATCCTGAAGACAAAGCCTCAACACATATAACCACCCACGCATAGAGACAGGAAATGACCGGAAAGATGAACCCACATGGAGTTTTTGGACAGGCGGTGCATGAAGTTCATTTAGAAGACAGTTGCCTAGCAAAGTGTCAACGCTGCTAACATCGGATGTTCTTGCTTTGACAACAGTTGGAGATGCAGCCATTTTCCTTCTTATGTTTTACTCTTAGAATTAGAGTTAGAATTAGATGATACCGGGAGGAGGAGGAATGTGCACGGGAGTTTAGTTAGACATAACAATACTGGACCTAGTGTGTGAACCAAGGTTACAGAAATAAGAGATGATAAGAATTGGCCAAGCTGGAGAATTGGAGGGAAAGCCTGCATTTCAAGCTAATTGGAGAATGTGATTTATGACGGTTAATTGGAGGAGGGAATTGTGCTTTGATACTATGGGCTCAGGGGAGGGGAATTCAGTTTTTGGCTTCGATTATGTTAGTGCCTGACGCTATGCTTCTCTAATAAAGGTTCTTTAAGGTAAACAATGCCTCGAAGTTCTTTGAAGAGTTTCATCTGTTGGAACCATGACACAAAGCTTAAACGCTTGGTGACACCATGGGGCCATCACCGTCGTCGTTTTAAAGAGAAACAGTAGTTCGTATGGAGATAACTTGCAAGAACTGGTTGGAATTAAAGGCGTGAGAGACCTTCTGGATTTTTCACCAAGATCTCTGCATTCACCTTCTCCAACCTCGGAGAGAACTTCAGCTTCCACAGTTCCTCAGATCATTTGACGTCTCGGAAGTTCACATATATCCCATCAGACTGTTTCTTGCATTTTCTCCACCTCCTACAATTCTAAAGTAGCCACTGCCTAGCCTAAAATATCTTAGAAGGCCAGCTGTGGCGATTTTTGCATTGTGGATTGTATAACTGCATAAAATGGCAGGATGCTTTTTACGCAGGCATCCCAGACCTTGTCACAGTAACCCCTCATCTTCAAAACTTTCCAACCTCATCCTTACACAATGGCAATACAACTTTAAGAATCAGTGCCCAGATCTGCGTGTGTATCTCTCTCCCCTTTTGTTGCTTTTAGATTACAAAACTGAGTGCCAGGACATCCCTGGTTTTGGAATCTGAATAATAATCAGGTTCTCTGCTATAAATCAGCTTTTTCTTGTAGTTTGAATTCGGGGGTGGAAGTAGGGAAGAGTATAATTAGAATAGTGAACAACCCCTTCATATTTCCTTCCTGCTATAAATTGCAAGGTTCATATTGTTGGAAGAACACGAAATCTAAATTCAAATGGAAAAAGGACATAAAAGAATTACTCTGCCTTAAATCAGTGTTTCCCAATCTTGGAAATCTCCAGGAGTGTGGACTTCAATTCCCAGAATTCTCATCAATGGTTATAGCTGGCGGTGGAATTCTACTCCTAGAAATTCCCAAGATTAGAAAAACCAGACTTAAGTGGACCTGATGCCTTGCCAGTAATGGGGAAAAAGAAATAAAAGAGGCATACCTGTGTGGACACTTTGTAAGCAACGTAGGCATTCATTCCGTCTCCTGCAGGAACAAAAGAAGCAAACTTTTATAGCTTCAGCAAGCTGTAACAACCAGAATCCTTGATAATTTGGGGTTAATGTTCTTTCTTTGTGGGCATCTGTGAGCACAGAGGAATCCATTGTCAATGACAGTTGCTCAATCTCTTCTGCTAACAACTTGGGGCTTCTAAAATGATTCACGGTCTTAATCAACATCTAGAATGCTTTTTTGCCAGGATTTTATTCAGGCAACTACAGATATTTACTTCCTTAATCCCTCATCAACTCTGCATAGAATCTGTATGGTTTTTAGCCTGGTCTTTAATCACTACACCAAACTGGTTTTTTTCTCTAGGCAGCTTACATACATTAAAACCACACTAAGAATTAAAATATGGTTAAAAACCTCAGTACACCTACCTTTACGTACACACACACTGAATACAAATGGTTACTACAGGCAGTAGCTTGTTTAGTGACCGTTCAACGTTACAACAGCACTGAAAAAAGTGACTATTTTTCACACTTATGACCATTGCGGTGTCCTCATGAGCACGCGATCAACATTCGGATCCACGGCAGCTGGTTCATATTTATGACGGTTGCCGTATCCTGGGGGGTGGATCACGTGATCCTCTTTTGTGAGTTTCCGACAAGCAAAATCAATGCGGAAGCCAGATTCACTTAACAATTGTGTTACTAATTTAACAGCTGCAGTGATTCACTTGACAGGGTAAGAAAAATCATAAAACAGGTCAAAAAAAGTCACTTAACAAAAATTCTCACTTAGCAACATAAAGCTTGGGCTCAGTTGTGGTCATACGTTGAGGACTACCTGTATTTCCATGATTTCTTTTGCACAAGGGGCGCCTGTTTGTGGCATTCCCTTGTAAGCCCTAACATTGCTTCCATCACACCAGTCCCAAAAGGAAGAGATTTGTAAAGCCAGGAACCTGTGAAGAGGCTGCCTTCAGAGTGCCAAGCTCCGCTTCCTACAAATATCAGCCCGGTGCAAT
Source organism: Protobothrops mucrosquamatus (assembly GCF_001527695.2). Lineage (NCBI taxonomy): Eukaryota > Metazoa > Chordata > Lepidosauria > Squamata > Viperidae > Protobothrops > Protobothrops mucrosquamatus. Next base: position 24,604 of record NW_015387013.1, on the reverse strand, counting down.
AATTAGGGACTTGTTACACAGGGTAGAGGGAGCCTTGCACACTGCCCCACGCTGAACAATTAAGTGGCTGTTAGAAAACTAAAGCAGCTGAAGGAAAAAAAAAAAGAAAAAGAAAAAGAAAAACCACACAGCACACAGAAAGAGGAAGGGGGCTGAGAATTGGCCAAGTGATTCCTTTGGGGCAGACCGCTTTCATTTGAGACAGCCACAAGCCTAAAGCAGAGCAGATAATATTCCCCAGGCCCAGAGTTTCCCTGACATAACCCTGCATCCACAGATACTCTGTTTATGCAGCTGCAATTAAAGCTGTACCGAGGGCAATCAGGTTTTGCAGCTGCTGCTGCTGCTGCTTCAAGGAGAATACACAAAAGTTTCCAAATGCAGATGGGTACTTTTTTGGGCAGGCTTGGAAAACCCCCACCACCACCTGTCTCAAGATGCTGGCAGCCTGGGAATCACCGGCTCCTGCGTGATTCATCAGCTCTCACCTGCTCTGTCGTTACTGTACATCAGCGTTTCTCAACTTTAAAGTTTGCCCACTTTTAAGATGTGCGGACTTCTGAGAGTTGAAGTCTGCACGTTAATCTTGCAACTGGGGACACCACAGCTACAGTTCATAATGGCAAGGATCAGACCTGGACTCGGAAAGAGGAAATCAAAACTCCACTCTTTAATGTCTTCCATGCAAGTTTGGATCACCTGCTTTGAGCCTAATCCACTTCACAGGGGTAGGTGGAGGATAGGATGCTACTGATGGGGAATCTGAATTCACTGGGAAAAAAAAAATACTGACGTAGCAGGTGTCAAAGGTTCTAAAAAAAAAAACCTCAAGGTAGCAACGATGCTGAAGTCAGAAGGTGGATAGAATGAATTTAGTGAATTTAGTCCAACAGGAGTTAAACCCTACACGACGACGCTGTCAAACTATTTCCATTTCGTTGTGACTCACTCACCAATTTTCTCTGGATCACTCACTCCCACGGAAAGTTCAAATTGGTCTTCCTGCTCTTCCTCTTCCAACTAGGTAAGGAGGAGAGATTACACATAGGTCAGAAACTTTTCTTGGACCCGACTTAAGGTAGCTATCAAGCGTAGGAAGTAGGGAGCCAAGGCAGCTCAAATGAATACAGGTTTATTGCATAAATGCTCTCTACAAGAACAAGAAGCAACGGATAGAAACTAATCAAGGAGAGAAGCAACCTGGAACTAAGGAGAAACTTCCTGACAGTTAGAACAATTAACCAGTGGAACTACCTGCCTCCAGAAGCGGTGAATGCTCCAGCACTGGAAGTTTTTAAGAAGAGACTGGACAGCCATTTGTCTGAAATGGTATAGGGTTTCCTGCCTGAGCAGGGGGTTGGACTAGATGACCTCCAAGGTCCCTTCCAACTTTATTATTAATTCTAATTTTAAATCTCAATGACTAACAGTTGAAGCAGATTGGCGGTAGATAAGAGTCAACGGAATTCAAGGTGGGCCGGACTCAGATCTCCTGTGGGCATGAAGAGACTTGAGACTGATGACACGTTTGATCCCTCCCTCGGGCTCAGCCTGGTCTTCTCCTACAATAGGATACCCAATATTGGAAAGAGAGAGAGAGAGATAGGAAGGCAGATTGAGACCAATCAGAAGCCTCAGTTCTCTCCAGGTTTTTTCTCACTGCCCTTTGGGAAGCATCTTAGCTGCTGACTTTTTTTTTTTAAGCATTTGTTCTACTTTTGTTTATGGGTGTTGCGTGTACGCTGCTTTTCCTAGCAATTATATCCTGAAAGACAGGAGATAAAACAGAGCTGCAAAGCATAAATAAATAGTATTTACTTTTGCTCTGACTTGAGCTTATATTGCAAAGTTGAGGGGCAAAAGTCAAAATGTTAACTGGAAAGGGGAGACAAGAGCCTGCTCTACGCACAAAACTTCAACTTTTAAGAGTCGTGCTAGAACAGTGAGGGCAAACCTTTTAGAGACCGAGTGCCCAAACTGCAACCCAAAACCCACTTACGCATCGTCGAGTGCCGGGTGGGTGTGGCCCATTGGGTGAGCATGGCTGCGGTGGTAACGGCAGACTGGGTGGGACTAAAAAGTTCAATCAATCAATTCCAATTTTGCAAGATCTTTTTTTTTTTCCTGCGAGAAGTTGAAATTGACTGATTAATTGAACCTTTTTTTTTTGTACACGGTGGCGGAGACCTAAAGCAAAAAGGTTTTATAAAACCCAGCTGAAGACCTAGGACTGGGGCGACGGCGTGCGTGCCCATAGAGAGGGCTCTGAGTGCTGCCTCTGGCACCCGTGCCATAGGTTCGCCACCACTGTGCTAGAAGATGGAAAAAGTATGATGCCCAAAACACTGTCAAAGGAACAGCCAACTTATTCAACTTGCCTTTGTTTGCAGGGAGAGAGAATCCACCCCTTTCTCTAGGAATAAAAGGAAGGGTAACCACCACTCTAGTTTTTATTATTTTAGGGAGAAAGAGACTTGTTTGCTGTACTGGGGCTTCCCTGAGGACAGGGCTTGTGTGTCGGTGGCAACTCATCTTTGTGCAATGTGATGGAAATACATGGAAAGGACTGGAGGCTGCCTTCCTTATTACACGGGACACAGCTGAATATACACCTAGCTACACGGAATAGACAATTAGCCAAACACGAAAGCGCTTACCTCCTCACAGGTTTTTGACTGCTGCTTAGAAGAGGAATGGCTTGGTTTTTCTAGAGAGGGGGCAGGACTGAACACTGTTGTCGTCTCCTTCTTTGGCTGGTTTTGGCTATTATCCAGGGACAATTCAACAGTGGCATCTGTAAAAGAACAAAAGAATGCTAAGTTGATTTCTTTTTTTTTTCAGATGCTATATTTTTTTCTATCCTGCTCTATGGAGTAGAGAGTTGGTCTCTGACAGAAGGCCACCTGAAGAGACTAGAAGCATTGGAAATGTGGATTTACAGGCGGCTGTTACGTACAAGCTGGGTTGACAAGATCAGAAATGAGGAGGGGATCAGCCGCCTGGGAAAGCCAAGGGAAATCATCAAAACAATTAAAAAACGAAAGCTAGAATATTTCAGACATGTGATGCGACACCCAGGAAAATATGGCATACTCCATTTAATCCTCCAGGGAAAGATTGAAGGCAAACGAGGTCCAGGCAGAAGAAGAAGATCGTGGCTTCAAAATCTAAGGGACTGGTTTGGACAAAACTCAGCAGCACTTTTTTTGTGCGGCTGCTGATAAAAACAGGATCGCCAACATGATCGCCGACGTCTGATAACGGATATGGCAGAAGAAGAAGAAGGAGGAGGAGGAGGAGGAGGAGGAGGAGGAGGAGGAGGAGGAGGAGGNAAGAAGAAGAAGAAGAAGAAGAAGAAGAAGAAGAAGAAGAAGAAGAAGAAGAAGAAGAAGAAGAAGAAGAAGAAGAAGAAGAAGAAGAAGAAGAAGAAGAAGAAGAAGAAGAAGAAGAAGAAGAAGAAGAAGAAGAAGAAGAAGAAGAAAGTGGTCCTCAATCTTGGCAACTTTAAGACTTGTGGACTTCAAAGCTGGCTGAAGAATTCTGGGAGTTGAAATCCACAAGTCTTAAAGTTGCCAAGGTTGAGGACCCCCCGGTCTATAGAATTTCATCCCAGAGTGCAGTCACTTCCTGTGAACATGATAGATATTCCTGGTAGAATCACTTCCCTAAGTTGAATCGTTTACTTAGTGAAATTTCTCTAGAAATGGACAATCAAATCCAATCCAAGAAGACGTAACACGAAGCTACTTGTTCTGGGCCGCAACATCCATCCACTCCTCACTTTATTGCTCTTGCCATCCTTTTATCTGTTATTTTTTTTATTGATTTTATTGTAATTTCTTGGACTGCTGTTAGCCACTCAGAGTCACTCTGAGTTGAGCAACATAAATCGCCAGCCTCTTTCCACCACGACACGCAGCAAGACCAACCTGCAAATAGATCTGGATCTTCTTGTTCTTCCTGGATGCCATTTGTTTTCAAATTGTTTTCCAGTGGCACCGGGGATTCCTTCTTTGGGGATTCTGGCTTACTCTAGGAGGATAGAGAGCGACTGTTATTGCAAGCTGCAGAATTAAACCTGGTTTTTGAGACAGAGGCAGAAAAACAGGGTTCCAATATCTCAGGGGCTGCCCCAAAGAAGAGGGAGTCAAGCTCTTCTCCAAAGCACCAGAAGGCAGGACAAGAAGCAACGGATGGAAACTCATCAAGGAGAGAAGCAACCTAGAACTAAGGAGAAACTTCCTGACAGTTAGAACAATTAACCAGTGGAACAACCTGCCTCCAGAAGCGGTGAATGCTCCAACACTGGAAGTTTTTAAGAAGAGACTGGACAGTCATTTGTCTGAAATGGTGTAGGGTTTTCTGCCTGAGCAGGGGGTTGGACTAGATGACCTCCAAGGTCCCTTCCAACTTTATTATTATTATTATAAACCTAACCAAAGAGTTTGGCAGTCCTGGCCTATACACGTGGTCCTCAAGTTACAACAGTTCATTTAGCGACTGTTCGAGGCTACAACCACACTGAAAGAAGTGACTTATGACTGTTTTTCACACTTACGACTATCTGAAGCAACCCCACAGTCACATGATCAAAATTCGGTCGCTTGGCAACTGGGCATGTATTTATGGCGGTCGCAGTGTCTTGGGATCATGTGATCCCCTTTTGTGACCTTCGGATAAGCAAAATCAATGGGGGAGCCAGATTCATGGAACGGCTATGTTATTAACAACTGTGGGAAGAACCGTCGTAAAATGGGGCAAAACTCACTTAACTATCTCGCTTAGCAACAAAAACTTTGGGATCAATTGTGGTCATAAAATGAGGACTATCTGCATTGTCCAAGAGAGTGACATTCCAGGGCCAGTTGGCAGACCCCAGCTTCCCGTTCCTGCCCTTTGCAAAGTCTTCCCATTTGAATCCGTGTATTTTTTTTCTCAAACAGCCAACGGGCCTGGAAAGGGCTCCGTTGCTTTAGGGTTAAATTAACAATGGAGACATTGCATGCCTTTTTTTCCAAGGCCGCTTTGTCAAGCTAGCACATAAAGGCTCCCTGGTTCTTACCCTTGCACCGCCCCCAACTCCCCCCCCACGCAGAGACAGCCTTGCCACTGTCTGCATTGCTGAGCAACGCAGTTTGCCAAAAGACAACATCTGTCTGAACAGGGTGACGGTCCCAAGAGGCGCCAGAGACAGAACTGTGGGTGCTAGAAGTCAGGGCTTTGTGTTGGTAGAACAAGCCTGGTTCAAAAACAAACCAGGTTTAAAAGTCACCCCGCTTACAGGTCACTTCTGAAAAGTTTTTAGCCCTGCAGATCAAAATAACTGGTCTATTTGTCTGAAGCTGTGAGAATCCGTACCCCTCTTACATTTCTGCAAACACGAAAGCTTTACAACATTCTCACGTGAGGTGGGCCAGAAGAGTTGAGCTATTGTGTAAATCCTCATTATGAGACATTGCAGGAAGTTGGTTTGCGAGCATCTTTTTTATTTAAAGCTTTCCGGAGCTGCAGCTCACTTCCCCAGATTTGCAGTGTGTTAAACTGAACTGGAGCTCACAAAAGTTTCTACCTTTGAATACAATTTCTTCGTCAGGAAAAGAGCAAGCAGCCTCCTCATTCTTCCGTAGCCCTAACCCTTTGCCAAAACAAAAGTTTCATTGTGCTCGTTAATTCTGTGTTTCTGACTGTAATTTTGTGTCTCATCTGCTGGTCTGGTGACCGAATAAAAATTAATTTGATTTCTTTGCTCTTTATGTTCTTCTATTTTTTCTCATGCTTTTCCAGGCACTCTACATTCCATTAATACGATTTCAAAAATGTGAATTCTTTTACTTACAATGGCTTGTTTTCTGTTAGTCCCCTTTAGCATTTTCACAAAGAACTCAAAGCATGCTGCTGATCATGATGAAACCCTAGTTCTGATCACAATGGGAGAGGCTTCCCACATTTTTTTAGACTTTTCTGCTGAAAAGTTGTGCAAGGGCCACTTCAGACTGCTTTGTTGTTATGTTCAACGCATGTGCATAACTGTTCCCTACTCACTGTCAGAAACTAAATGCCAATTTTGGGGTTTGTTTTTTTTTCACAGGAAGTTTCACTCCATCTGTATTCCTTAATTTTTTGCACTTATTGCATAAATTGCCTACATTCAGCATTTTCCCTTGAAACAGAAGGGTGGGGCCTGACCTCAAATCCCCTGACTTTTTCTCCTTTGCCAATCTATTAACTGTTTCTGGATTTTGCAGCGCAAGGAAGCCAGTCTCTATCTATTCTCCTTGCCTTGAAAATCATGTCACTTAAGATTTTTTTTGAGGCAGATTGAGACATAACTGTTGCATCAAAACTGCAATATTTAAAGGACCTTTGCATCCATATGGTCACAGCACAGGATTGCTGTCCAAACTGACAGAGGAACATGACCACAGAAACTTCATCCCATTAAGATAACTTTCCCAGCCCTAAGGATAACCTTTATTAGTGCTGGCAGCTTAATGGCAGATGCTATTATAAGTATATAATTTACAAAATTATAGAATGAGTATCTTTATTCCTGGGAGATCTCCAGAATTACTAAAAGATTATTCTGAGGCTAAGATACCCGTTAGTATATTCCATAAGCAGATACAAATGATACAAAAAATAATAATAAACAAACAGAACTTAAAAGCTAAGCACAACAAAATTCCAAGACATTACCTTATTTTTTGAAAAATAGTAAGCTAACCAGCAGCTTATAAATTGTAAACACACGCTGTATATTTGTGGCATTGATTTTAGATATTGGACTAGGATTGGGGAGACCTAAGACAAAGTCTGTTATCTCCCCCAAAATCCTACTTATGAGTCTGGCCTTCTCACACGGCAGCCTAATTTTCAGACTTACTGCTGTGAGGATAAAATGGGATAAAACGCTGTGTATGCCACCTTAAACCCCTGACCAAAACGCGAGATTTGAGTCCAACAAATAAACGGCTAAATATTTTGCACTACTTTAGAATAAAACACCGCATTCAGTTGGTCTCGGCAGATTTAAAAAGTCTAACCAGCATCCAATCTGCTTGCTAGAGGGATGGGAGGCCACTAAGGAATGCCAGGCCTGCCCGCTAGATTTGGAAATGAACAAAACTACTTCCCTTTCCAGGATTTGAGTCTTTGTGAATGGAATGGGCAACAACTCAATGAAACAAGATCATAATGGCTGTTCTATAAACCAGGGGTAGTCAACCTTGGCTCTTTTATGACTCGTGGACTTCAATTCCCAGAATTCCTGAGCCAGCTTAGCTGGCTCAGGAATTCTGGGAGTTGAAGTCCACGAGTCATAAAAGAGCCAAGGTTGACTACCCCTGCTATAAACGGATGTCAAAGGGATTCAGGAGGAGCCACCCAGCATCTGTGAAAGACCCTCTTTCAACTGAACTGTAAGTCATTCGCAAGGAAGCAAACCAACACAAGGCAAAAAGATGGGGTGTGGAGCCAGAGAGGGGAGAGGCCGGGGAAAACATTTCTGGCTGAAAAACAAGCAGCAATTCAACCCTAAACCTGAACCCCGGGTCCAGACTTTCCCTCCTACAGACAACACTTTTTGCAACTCTTTTGCAAAGCAAGCCCAAGACGGGAGCTTTGAACAGGCAAAGATGATTTCGTAGGGCTGAACATGAAGCGGTGCCCCTTAAGCAGCACTGGTTGCAACACCCCAGGTTGCAACACCCCCCCCAGGGACAGATACAGAGAGAGAGCCCGGGATGGGCTGGACTCCCACTCCCATCATCCTGGGCCACGTTTCCCCACCCCCCACCCCCCAAGGGCGCCTGTTTGCAAAGGGAGGGAAACCCACCACACCCAGCAACCGAGGAGGCGAAGCGGGGCTCCCCCCAAAGCAACTCTGGCAAGGCTCCTCTGGGGCTTCCCGTGGGGGGGGGGAATCCCGTGGGGGGGTGTCCCTCCGGGGGGAGAGGGGGAGGAGGGCGACTTTCTCCCAGGCTTGCCACACTTGGTTGCAACTTGGAGGGGGGGGGTTCGTTATCATCTGTAGGGGAGGCGCCGCAAGGCCCCGGCCGGGAATGATGGGAGCTGTAGCCCTCCCCGGCACAGGTCCCGGGAGAGCAGCCCAGGGCGGTTTTCCTCGCCCGGGAAAACTTTCCCGGGCTGCAGGAGCGAAGAGGGAGGGGAGCGAGCGGGGTGGGGGACCTCGGGGGGGGGCTCCCACCTTTTGCAAAGCCCGGCGGAGCGCGATCCCTCCCCTTCCCCCCCCCACTCCACAGACACGCGTGGGTCGCCCGGTGGGCACCGCGGGCACTCACGGCGTTGCCGGTGAAAATGTCCTCCCCGTCCAAATCGCTGTCCGCTTGGGGGTCGCCAGGACTCGCCTCGGCCGCCTCCGCCTCCCCCGGGAAGGGCGGGGGCAGCCGGTCCACCGGGGAGCCTCCGGACGCCATCTCGCCGCCCAGGCAGCCACTTCCGGCTCCCCTCTCGCTGCCCGGCCGGAAGCCGCAACAGGTGATTTATGGCCGAGGGGGCGGGGCCAGGCGGGGAGGCGGGGAAAAGCGACCCGGATGCCCAATCCGGACCGGCGGCAGGACCTCGGGGAGGAGCGAAGGGCGTGGCCGCCCTGCTGCTCTTGGCGGTGCCTTTAAGAGATGTAAGTGCATGTTCGTGTGTATATATAAGCTATATGGCTCCTAATGTAAATGCATGCAACACAGAGGTGCCTATAGAATAATACAAAGCATATAGGTAATAGATTTGCATATTGTACATGTAAAATGTATCATTCGTAATTTAAATGTATGCCACGCAGTGTGTATAAGGTAAAAACGATATAATAGATGTAATGTGTATATTGTATATAAAATATATCATTCGTCCTGTAAGTGTAGGGTGTATGGTATTAAGATACAATGTAAATGATTATATACTGCTCACAAAAATAAAGGGAACGCAAACCCCTTCAGTTCCATGGTAAAATGTTCCCTTTATTTTTGTGAGCAGTATATATAATGTGTATACTATCATTCAAGGGAGATGGGAGGCAATATAAAGTCAATACATAAATATATAGTGTATATTTGATGGAATATCTTACAGTAGGTAACATTATAGGCAGAATAAAAAGCTGCCTTGGAGTTCAGCACATCAATACTCCTGGTTTTGAATAAATGCAATTCTTTATGGGGCGGAATTAAAGTCTCCTTATCGAAGGCGGCTTGTTATTTTATGTACTTTATATATTATTTTACTTTTAAAAATTCAGAGGAAGGTAAAAACTAAAACACACTAATTTAAAGTAAGAAAAAGAAACCAAAGAGAAAGCTGAAAGTGCAATAAAAATAGAAAAGAAAAAAGACATAAAGAAGTGGATTCTGAGCTTGTAACAGCAGTTACAAGTACAATTATAAATTTACTTCTTATTCTATGGTTACAAGTCTTCTTTCTATAATCTATCCTATCTAATCATCAAAACCATAAGTCATAAGTTCATTTTCTTCTGTTTTGGGTAAAAAGCCCATATGGGGTTTCCAGTTAGCCATAAACATAGATATTGATTTTTTTCTGATCAAAGAAGCCAATTTAGCCATCAAGGCTTGGTATTTATTTATTTATTGCATTCGTGTCACATTTTTCCTGCTGGAAGCTTAAATGAGATCTTCCACTCGTCCGCACCATAGCTACCTCTTAAAGAAGACTGGAGACATGTTATGTTTTGCGCACGTGTGTGTATAGAAGTATTCGTGGAACATTATTCTTAAGAGAGATGTTTCTCTAGAAAAAAAAAGTAACTGGAACTCGTCCAAAGACAATTTTGTGGTTTGAAGATGCACTGAGCAGAAGTAGAAACAAACCAGAAATTCCTCTAGTAGTGATTGCACCTTGCTTTTGAGAAGCCGGAAATGAGAGGAACCACACAGACTGATGAGGAAGGCTACACCTTCATTATTTTGAGCAACAGAAGGAGCGGTAGCCTGCTTTTGAAAAGTTGGGGATCACCTCTAAGTAGTTTGGCATGGTTTGAGGTAGTTTTAAGTCTTAAATTTTGTAGATGCCAATGATATTTACAAGTTACTTTTCTACAAGTTTGCTTTTCTACTTGAGCATCCCATTAATTATCAATGTTTGCTTGATAATTCTAATAAGCAAGTTCTTTCCTTCTTCCTCCTCCTCCTCCCCACTCCTCCTCCATCTCTTAATAGTTTCCCATGTTTTCCAGTTGAACAGAACAGAATAACAGAATCGGAAGGGGCCTTGGAGGTCTTCTAGACCAACCCTCTGCTCAAAGAGCAGACCTTACACTGTTCCAGACAAGCAGCAGTTCCACAAGTTCTGAAGGCAAGTCATTCCACTCATTAATTGTTCTGTTTGGAAATGTCTCCTTAGTTCTAGGTTGCTTCTCTCCTTGATTAGTTTCCATCTGTTGCTTCGTGTCCTGCCTTCAGGTGCTTTGGAGAATAGCTTGACTCCCTCTTCTTTGGGGCAGCCCCTGAGATATTGGAACACTGCTATCATGTCCCCCAATTCCAGCAACTGTTCCTTATATGGTTTCTATACACGGAACTTTAGGCTTTCTGATCAACTTCCATACACATGCTTCCTCCACTGTAACCTGTACAGAAAACATTATCCTGCCTTTCTCCATCTACGTCCAGACCATCTTAATCTGCACTTGTGTTTCATCCTGAGTTGTGAGTTGTTCCCTGCATCTCCATCAGACAGCATCGTTCTTGAGAGGGTTGTACAAGGAGTTCCCCAGGACACACTGTACGCATTATTAGGAAAACATCTAGCTTGTTAGCTTGCTTGCTTGCTTTTAATAATGTCTGTTATCTTTAAGCTGTATAGCAAAGTGGTGGAAAATATGTGCTCAGATTTGCATCTTGGTTTCACTTAAAATGTTTCATTTCCTTCACAGGCACCAGATTAATTATGTACAGACAGCATTGGCTTGGCTATTCCTGCCCTGTACTTCTGCTTTTGACACAGTTTTGTGTTGCACTCCATTGCACTTAAAAGCTGGCAGGGAGGTAGATTTTAGCCCGGACAATTTAAGAGTAAGAAAATAGCCTTAAAAGGGGCAGAAGCCCAATTGGTGGAAATTCTCTCATTTTTACTAGCAAACAGATTTGCCATTTCATTTCAGTGTATTCTTTGTAGCAATAATAAAAGCCAGGTTCAGGCGAGACCTGTTGACTTCTTAAAACACTTAGTCTTGTGCACAGCTACATTTCTAGCCGGTGGACATTTACAACAGACTGCAATCTGTGCTGACCTCTGTCCTTTCAGCATAGGAACAAAGTGCAAATTCTTCCTTTGATGCTTGGATAGATTATTATTCAAAGACAAAATTAAGGCAGTGAAGTTGACAGCACCCCAATATGCAGAAAAGAGCAAATGAGAAGTTATGCTTTCCTCTATTCAGTACGAACAGCTGCAACCGGAAATTAAAGGGTGGGGTGGTAGATCTAAACTGGCTCCACTTTTTGGCTGATAAGATTATAGAAGCCTCTGCAGTGATTCAGCCGAGCAGTTGCAACATCAGGCAAAGCTGAAGGAAAAACCAAATTATAATGCAACTAACTCTTTCAATGACTAAAGAGCTACCGGAATGATTATGCAATTTCCCTGTTAGGCTAGGGCAGGGGTCCCCAACCCCCGGTCTGGGGACCAGTACTGATCCGCACAAACCAGTAAAGCCCCATCCGCGGGATACAGGCAGCACACAAAACCATGCGCTCTCCGGTCCGTGGAAAAAACTCTCTCCACGGAACTGGTCCCCGGTGCCCAAAAGCTTGGGGTCCTCTGGGCTAGGGGGAAAAACCGCTCTCATTAGGGCAATGTTTCTCAATCTCGGCCCCTTTAAGATGCATGGACTTCTGACTCCCGGAATTCCCTAGCCAGCCATGCTACATTTATATGCATTTCCCCATGCTGGCTAGGGAATTCTGGGAGCTGAAGTCCATGCATCGTAAAGTGGCTGAGATTGAGAAATACCGCATTAGAGACACAAGGAATCCAAGATAGCTGAATGTGCAATTTCTTCAGCAGTACAGTTTTCAGATTTATTACACTTAAAAAAGATCTTCCAGCAAGGATGGTCATGATTTTGCACACTAGACAGGGAACTGGGGCCTCCTTACCCAAATCCTTTCCGCCCTCCCAACCGTTCTAAACTTTTTGAATTTACTGCTTTGACAAAGTCTATTCTGTATGATCTAGCTGGAGGGGCCACCTGCACAATTGCAGGGTGTCTGACCTCTACATATTGACTTTGGGTTTTGGCTGTTGACATATATACCAATGACCAGACATATATACCGATGACCTTTGCAGTGACCTTTGAAATCTTGAAGGACATGAGGCCAAGGTATTTTGGAGTGCAATTTCTCTTAGATCTTAAGAGTCACAATGAAGCTTTTCTGGATGTCTCAAATGTTGGATGGGCTCAGCTGATGGGAAGAAGCAGAGGGATCTGCAGGATATGATTAAACAAGTCCATAGGGCAGCTAGATAGTGTGACTGAATCTGTAGTTTTTGTGTGCATCCACGCATAGAAAATGAAGAGTTCAGTTGTACCTTCCTGGACACCAACTTGACTTTTTTTGACCATACCTTGCAGACTCCCCTGGGGAGAAGACAATGTCTGCTACTGGTTGTATCTGTAGGAGAAGGAATGGCAGAACCTGGGGGTGGGGTGAAAAGAGGGATCAGCCTAGAATCCCTACATGGCCACAAGCAAACCAATTCTAGCACCCTTTGAGTGCTATTGAGCTTTATCTAACTTTAACCAGATGCTGTCCATTAGTTGAGAAGATTCCTGTGCATAGCCACAAGTAGCAATAAAGCAGTTTAACTAGACCTTCACATGTGGACCTGGTCTTTCATGTCTGACAGTATCTCTCTTGGAATTTTTGAGAGCTGAAGTATCCACCTTTCTGGAGGCAATAAGCGTGTTCAAACTATCTTGGACAAGATCAAGCCTAGTTGCCCAACCGCAACCTCCCTCCCCCCCATGTCAAGATACCAGACAGGTTTTGAGTTGCTTTTAATATATTGTAAGTGCTGAACATACAGAAGACAATAAATAATAAAGTCCTCTCTCCCCATCAGAGTTTCCCAAATGCTCACTGTACAGGCCAGCCTATGTCTGCTTACTCAGGCTGAGCATGTTGGTGTGGCGTGCGCTCTAGTGCCAGCACTAGATATTTACAATTGGCACAGAGTATTACAAAAACAAACAAACAAAAACACACAAAAACCCCAAACCAAAAAAAACCCAACCAAAAACAAAAACAAAATCTGTGTTAAATTAAGGATCCAGTTCTGGAATAACTTCCTATACATCTGTAATAGCATCTGGCTGCTTGAGTCACTGGTTCAAATCCTCATGGGCAGGACCAGCAAAGTTCCAAGTCTTGTAGCTGCTCATGAAGGCGTCTTCTGTAAAACAAAGGCAAGTCTGAGATTCCACCAGAATTTCTGCAACTCTGCAATCTCATCTGTTAGTCACTCCCTCACCGCATTATTTGCAATCGATCAATTGATTGATCAATCAGAATAGAGCTGGAAGGGACCTTGGAGGTCTTCTAGTCCAACCCCCTGCTCAAGCAGGGGACCCTATCCCATTTCAGACAAGTGACTGTCCAGTTTCTTCCTAAAGCCTCCAGTGATGGAGCACCCACAATTTCTGAAGGCAAGCTGTTCCACTGGTTGATTGTCCTCACTGTTAGGAAGTTTCTCCTTAATTCCAGGTTGCTTCACTCCTTGATTAGTTTCCATCCATTGTTTCTTTTCTTGCCTTCTGGTGCTTTGGAAAATAAGTTGACCCCCCCCCTCCTCTTTGTGGCAGCCTCTCAAATATTGGAATACTGCTATCATGTCCCCCCCACCCCAGTCCTTTTCTCTAGACTAGCCAAACAAAAAATAAGGGTTACCAAGTTACAGCAGTTATTTCATAATTATCCTTGCCTAGAAATATTGTCAAAGATGTTCACGGGAAACTGCTTCTGTGCGGTTCCTAGAAAACTATGGTTCCATGAGTCAAAAAAGGGGTTTTTTTTAGACAGGCAGCTCACAATTGCTGGTCAGTCAACATTACACACTTTCTAGCAATGGAGAAGTGAACTCTAAGCAAAGCAGCTTAAAGGTATCATGTTCTACTGTTTCTTTTGGCAGAGCACTATCAAAACTACATCTCCTGAAATCCTGTTATTCAGTAATTAAGCACCTTCTTCCTTGGCTGGGCAGAAGGACACCTACGGTTATCTCAAACAAAACAGGTTTGAGTCTATAATCTCACACTGATGGCTGTTTTCTTTTCTTGGTGCCTTTGATTTGGTGTCCACTCCTGATGTCTGCCTGGACAAGTCCCTGCAGTTTGCTTGGTGTGTTTTTTCAAAAGTGGTTTTACCCTTCCAGTGCTAGGCTGCATTAACAGAGGGATAGAATCAAGATCACGTGAAGTATTAATACCACTTTACAATGGCTTGGTAAGGCCACACTTGGAATACTGCATCCAGTTTTGGTCACCACGATGTAAAAAAGATGCTGAGACTCTAGAAAGAGTACAGAGAAGAGCAACAAAGATGATTAGGGGACTGGAGGCTAAAACATATAAGGAACTGTTGCTGGAACTGGGTATGTCTAGTTTAATGAAGAGAAGGACGAGGGTTGACAGGATAGCAGTCTTCCAGTATCTCAGGGGCTGCCACAAAGAAGATGGAGTCAAGCTATTCTCCAAGGCGCCTGAAGGCAGGACGAGAAGCAACGGATGGAAACTGATCAAGGAGAGAAGCAACCTAGAACTAAGGAGAAACTTCCTGATAGTTAGAACAATTAACCAATGGAACAACCTGCCTCCAGAAGTGGTGAATGCTCCAACACTGGAAGTTTTTAAGAAGAGACTGGACAGCCGTTTGTCTGAAATGGTGTAGGGTTCCTGCCTGGGCAGGGGATTGGACTCGATGACCTCCAAGGTCCCTTCCAACTTTATTATTATTTATTATTATTATTATTATTATTATTATTATTATTATTATTATTATTATTATTATTATTATTATTATTATAATATTACCCAGCTATGCACCTAAGAGGGGACTAGAACTTAAAAGTCTCTTGGCTTCTAGCCTACACTACAACCAAACTGGCTATCACCACCAGCCCCATTTCTACAAAACTCTGGGATTGTCCATCTTAATCTTCAAGAGTTATTCAATGGGCAGGCAAGATCAAAGCACCAGTAGCCACAGTGTCTGGTCCGCATGTAGAAACATTCGTTTTCAATCCAGGGCAGGGCCAAGGAAGATGTCTTCTTGGAATGTTGCTCCTATTATAAGGATTTCTGGTCCAGCAAGCTGTAAAAGATCTCCCCGCGTTGCTGGTAAGGAGGACTAAGTTTAGAAAATTTCTGAACGTCAAATGAAAGGGAAGATTAAGATAGGCATCATAGAAAGGTAAGCAGTCCTCTTTCCCATGACCATGGTCAAGAGCAGGGGTGAGGAACCTTGGCTCTTTTTATGACTTGTGGACTTCAACTCCCAGAATTCCTGAGCCAGCCAGGAGTTGAAGTCCACAAGTCATAAAAGAGCCAAGGTTCCCCACCCCTGGTCAAGGGCCTCCTTCCCCAATTTCTAAAAGAGCAATGAGTTCACATGTCCCCTGTTATGAAAGAGGTGAAGATGTGGACCTGTTGGACCTCCAGATGTTATTGAACTACCAGGCCTAGAATCCACCACTCTTGGCTATACTTGCTAAGAATGCTGGGAGTTGTAGTTCAGCAAGACCTGGAGGTTACATGGCCGATCAAAGAGCAGAGAGAGCTGAAAGGAGGCATGCAATTACCAGAGAAGTCCCTCACATCTTGTCAAGTGACTGGCCTATAAAGACTCTACAGCTTTCATCTAGAGTTGCCCTGCCATACATGTCGAACCCTTGCAGATATACTTGCCTTCACACAATACATTCCCTTAACCATGGATAATCCTCAGTCCATCTGGACATCCAAGCGGTTCACAATGTCTTTGTCCACGTAGCGACAGAAGAGGAAGAGAAGGTTGCTGGGAAGGTGAAGGGGTTCCACCATGGAAGTTTTGGGAACTTGAGACAGCTCTCTTGCAACAAGAAGCACCAAGTCCACCCTGTGAAGAATGGCACAGAGCAACAGTAGGCAACCCAGCACTGCTCACGCCCACCAGACTAGGATCGTTCTGCTCACCAGATGATTCCTCACCATTTTTCCAAGTCTTTAGTATCAGGCTTTGGGGATGAATCCGAAGAGAGCCACCTCTCACCGTGGCTCAAGAGCAGGTACAGCAGCGAGATGGCAAACTTGGGGAAGGAGGGTGAGAAGATTAGGAACCCACTAAGAAAACACTTGGACTCAACTTAGTCACCATCAAGACGGGAAGAATTGAATTACATACAACCTAGATCAGTGGTGGCGAACCTATGGCACGCGTGCCAGAGGTGGCACTCGGAGCCCTCTCTGTTGGCACGCGCACCACCACCGCCAGCAGCAGGTCCATCAGGCTGCCACCGCCGCAGGAGCCCCACCCAGCGCAAAGGAGGCGAAGCGGCCGACTAGCAAGCTCGAGTAGAGGTGGTAGAGCAGAGCTCACCAACCATTGTTGAACTGGAACAAAAGGGAGGGGGAAGCAGTTTGCACTGCAAATGGGGTGGGGCTAGTGTGATACTCACTAGTCCCGCCCCGTTCTTGCGTGATGCAGCGCCTTGTATCTGCACCCTGCGGTGCGGCATTGGCCGTTTTTGTGCCTTGCAGCACGGTGGCCCATTTTTGCGCCCCCAGTTTTTGCGTGCCAGAGGCGGCACTCAGAGGCACCTCCCTGTCCCCCCTCCCCAAGGGCACCACAATGCTGATGCAGCCCTGGCACTTTGCGATAAATAAATGGGTTTTGGGTTGCGGTTTGGGCACTCAGTCTCTAAAAGGTTCGCCATCACTGACCTAGATGTACTTGCTAAGAAAAATCCTTCACATCTGAGTCTGGTATGGATTTGTACACTCCCATACCTTATTGCTGAAGACCAAAGCGAGGGACTGTTTGACAGAATCGGGCTGCAGCTGGGTGAGTTCCTGGAGGACATCCATCAACTCTGTAAATGTCAACTGCCCAATGGTGTCACAGAGAGGAGTGTAGAGGACAGAGAGGGTCTGCCAGAGTCAAAAGGACATGCAGGAAGAAGCGCAAAGTGACAAAACATTAGATCAAACTCGAGTCTTCCACTCTGGGAGAGATTATTGCATCCACAGGCCAGAAATACTGTGGAATCCAATCAACCATTGTATATAAGCTGGCTTCACCCATGGGACTAAACCACCTTGTTGCTTGTTTTGGCCCAGCATCCTAAATGGATCACCCTTGTGACGTGGTAAGTCAGGTTTATCACTTCATATGTTTAGTGTAGTTAGCCAGATGTAGTTTATTCAAGAAATCATGGCTAAACCAACTATGGTGCATATATGCAACCCCCTTTTTTTAGCAATATCGACAGACCGAACCACAGAACCAATTCCGATTGTAAGCCACCCCACGAAATAAGCTTGGGACATCAACTCAAACTCAAAGTTCATCGATTTTGTCCAATTGTTTTCTGAAGACCTTGGCCCAGAAGAAGTCAAGTTGTTCTGTCAGGTGGTTCTTAGAAATGCACAACACTTGCCTTGCATGCAAAAAATCCCACCCCCTGTGCAAGGATCTCCAAATATCTGGATAATGGCCAAAGGAGAACTAGGGCGAGAAGATACCTCCTCCAACAGGTCCTTCTTGATGAGCACTGCTAGGTGTTGCACAATATTGACAAGGGTCATCTTGGCTCTCTCCAGGGACAGATGTGGTAGCAGACGGGCCACCAACCGCTTCCCTTTTCCTACCAGCAGAAGCTGTAGAAACTCCTCTTTCACCTCTCTGGAAAAAAAGAAACACCCAAGAAAATCAAAGCAAAGGCGCTGCGAGGAAGGAGAAAACCACACTCCAGAGAGCTCAATATCATAGCTACAGAAAAGTCCTGGAATTTCCAGAAATTATCCAGAATCACTCTTGATAAGAGTGATAACACCCAGAATTCCCAGCCAACATGGTAGAGCGTGGCCTTCTCAAATTTGAAAGCAGGTGGTCATGTAGTGGGGAGGATGTGAACAACAGTTCCAGGTGATGTGGAAAATGTTAGGTTAGAAGACATTTCCCTTCGGCAGGAAAGCAGAAAGACGAAGAGAGAGAACTGCTGATACGTTAAGAGAGAGAAATACAATAAAGAGAAAATATATTTAATTATTCATATAATTACGGCAGCCAGGATTGTGTTTGCACAAAATTGGAAAGCACTGAAAGCCCCCCCAGAGGGAGAGGTGATTGGGAAAATACTGGAATGTGCAGAAATGAATAGACTAACAATGACGATTAAAGATAAGACAGAGTCAGACTACTATGAAATCTGG
>NW_015387013.1:0-6062 GCF_001527695.2 Protobothrops mucrosquamatus | reverse complement strand
TTGAGAAGGTTAGATAAATAGAAGTATTAATGTAAGAGAAAATTAATCTTATTGTATATAATACAGATAGGGAAATTTGGAGAGAGGAGTTGCTCGGACATTACCCCTGAATTGTATCTGAAGAGGGATGAGAGGAAAGAAAGGAGAGTAGAGAGAAAAGAGTAAAGGAGGGGAGAAGGAAGTAGGAAGGTTGGAGGAGAGAGTGGTGAAAGAGAAGAGGAGAGGAGAGGAAGAAGAGGGAAGTAGGGAAGAAAGAGAAGGAAGGGAGAAAGAAGGTAGAGAAGAAGGAGTGGGGATGCAGTGAAAGGGGAAATGGGCGAGCAACACCAAAAGTTATGTGCATGTATATATTTCATTAAAAGTATCTTATATATAAGAATGTAAAAAGAATGTATGTTAATATCTGATAAATATCACAGTATATGTATGGGGGAGAGTTTGGAAAAATAAAAAATAAAATTTAAAAAAAAAAAAAAAGAGAGAGCAGCTCAAATGATAGGCAGAATTCATGTAGACACAAAATCGTTGTAAAAGTGCCTTCCTGTTATCATTATTGCTAGTAATTTGTCTTGGACTCACTCTTCACCAGAATGCTCCTCAATTCTCAGTGCTTGGTAGACGCGTTCTACTACACGGACAAGTTTCTCGTATAACTGGGGATGCATCTCTTCTGGGGCCTGGTCCAGTTTCCGCTGAATGTCCTCCATCTCCAGGAGTGTAAGGTACATCTGTTTCCACAGCATATAAATATCAGCCAGGGCATTACAAGATATTATAACAGTTTCCTGCACATTATTTGACGCATTGCTTTGCAGCTTTCCTAGGGGCTTCAAAGTTTCTTGCATTTCTGGTTAGCTGCAGGACAGAAGTAAGGCAGATTTTGTCGTACTTTTGAAGTTCAGGAATTTAGGGAGAGGTCCATGCCTTTATTTCCCATGGAGACTCTGCATCAGAAACCCCCATTCCAGAACATAGTTCACTCTTCTGCAGATTGTGATCAAATTCATATAAAACGTAGTAATCGCCCTTAAAAATGTAGACCCTCTGCTCAGAGTGTTCTCATAACAGAAACATACATCTATTTCCCAGGAAGCCGTAATATTTTGAACATTTTTTAAAAGTTTCATAACTAAGGAGCATTTTGATGGGACCATTATGGAGATTGATGGGAACCCATCAAAATCATCTACTCATCCAGGAACTTCTTAGAATAATCTTTTTCAAATCCCAGAACGGGACTTATAAAACACCTTGGGAAGATTATTTGACCGTGAAGAGAAACTGGAGAATTATTGGTCTGTAGGCAAGTGATCTAAGCCAAACTGGGAGATCCATGGAATTGCCAATACTTTTGAGTTAAACTCTTTAAGAGTTGTGTTACACCTTTTACGATTCTATTCTAATTAGATGCCGTAGAATTCTGTGGCTTGGAAAGATCAAACTGATGACACCCTGAATTTGGATTATTTGAGACTGAAGGAAGGACATTGTTGTCACGGTATGTGGGAAGGACCTTTGGAGACTGGGCAAAGAGAGGCTGCCAAGGGAAAAAATCAGATAAGAGACTGCTTAGCCCTCAACTGGATAGTGCAGTGGTGGCGAACCTATGGCATGCGTGCCAGAGGTTGCACTCGGAGCCCTCTCTGTTGGCACGCGCACCACCACCTCCAGCAGCAGGTCCATCAGGCTGCCACCCCTGCCCGGAGCAGGAGCCCCACCCAGCACAAAGGAGGCGAAGCGGCCGACTAGCAAGCTCGAGTAGAGGTGGTAGAGCAGAGCTCACCAACCATTGTTGGACTGGAACAAAAGGGAGGGGGAAGCATTTTGCACTGCAAATGGGGTGGGGCTAGTGCCTGTGTGATACTCACTAGTCCCGCCCCGTTCTTGCGTGATGCAGCGTCTTGTATCTGCACCCTGCGGTGCGGCATCGGCCGTTTTTGCGCCTTGCAGCACGGTGGCCCATTTTTGCGCCCCCAGTTTTTGCGTGCCAGAGGCGCCTCCCTGCCCCCCTCCCCGAGGGCACCACAATGCTGATGCAGCCCTGGCACTTTGCGATAAATAAATGGGTTTGGGGTTGTGGTTTGGGCACTCGGTCTCTAAAAGGTTCGCCATCACTGGGATAGTGGATGGGGTAAGAGGTTCAGGAAACAACCTTCCTAATTCTTCGGGCTGTAAAAAAGATGGAGATGGGCGATGGTGGCAGGAGGCTTGTACTTTCAGATGTGCAAGATTCTATCAATGTAAGTGTTACAATAAAGTAGAATCAGGTCATCTGGTCACGATTCCTATCTGACTCACCATACAAGGCCAATAACCATCTGCTTTAATCTACCCAACTATTAGACAGTACGACGTTAGAAATAGCCAGCAACTTACTTTCTCAATCTGGTACAGCACTTGTAGCCTCTGATCCCCTACCACCTTGGAAAATAAAAAGGGGAAACAAAAACATTGAGTCACTAGAAGAGAAACCATCTGCGCCACGTTCTAACAAGTCTGCGGGCCACTTTCCCCAGAATTTGGAACGCAGAATTCTCCAGAGGAGTGGCAGACAGTGGAGTGGTCAGACGACTCACTATCTTCATCCGACACCCAGGACAAACTTGATTTAATATGTTTAAGATACCTGGGCATTATTTCAAATGACTTCTCTCCCCCAAAATATTATAAAGAGAGGCACGTGGTCCTGCCATTCAGATAGAGCATGGGCAAAATGATCGGGCACGTACCTGTTCCAGAGAGAAATGGTACACAGCATCGATAGCCCTGCGGGGACTATAGCAGGTGGACATGGCTACCTGTCCCAAGGACCCTGGAATCCGCACTACTGGCAGAGGAAGTCACTGTCAGGAGACGTGCATGCATTTCCATGCCTTAGAAACCCCCTTGCACAGGACTTACCAGATTCGTAGGTCTCCACTCTTTGGATATATGGGGTGACTAGCTTAGGGACCTCAGGTTTACTCCCTGTCAGGAGTCCTTTCTCAGCCTGTTTGTGCTCCAGCTTGCGATAATATTCCTGAGGACAAGATAGGACAATTGGTTAAAGGAGGACAAACCTGCAGCACGTCCTGTCAACGCTGCTAATATTGAATATTCTTGCTTTGACAAAATATGCAGAACTGTCTGGTACTTTTAGAGTTCGAAAGGGAACGGAAGTGAATCTTTGCCCTCCAGGTTAATTGGAAGATGTGAATCATGATCCCAAAATAGGGGAGGGGAAATGCCTGGAATGTTATGTGCAAAGGAAGGGAAATTCAGATCTTGGCATTCTCCATGCTGTGCTGACACTCCGTAACACAGTGTTTCTCAACCTTGACAATTTTAAGGCATGTGGACTTCAACTCCCAGAATTCCACAGCCAGCAATGCTGGCTGTGGAATTCTGGGAGTTGAAGTCCACATGCCTTAAAATTGTCAAGGTTGAGAAACACTGCCGTAACACTAATAAAGGCTTTTTAGGTTAAAAAATGTCTGAAAGTTCTTTGAAGTGTTTCATTAATCAGACACATGACACGTACATTAGAGTTGTCTTTAGAGCATTATATTTTGTCCTGCTTTCCACTGACATCTTCAACAGGGACCGAAGGATGTTTCTGAAACCCATTTGGTCCAGGCTGTGATCTCCTGACCATTCACCTGTTCACCCGGGAGGACTTATTTTAAGAATCCCTGGCCTTGTACCTGACCAAGAAAGCAGCTCATTTCAGCCTCGGGATGCCCCGAAGCTCCAGGACCATGTATAGCCCCAAAACATCTCACCAATGGCTCTGAAGACTCCCTAAATTGGCACTACACTGAAATGTTTACTCTGACCTAAGAGGAAAAGTGTAAGATATATTAATGGTTACATAAATGGTTTAAAGGGTAGGTTAACTTTTGATTCCTCTTCCTGGACAAGACTAAGCACTGTCCTCAGTCAGAAAAAATCTGCACATCTGGGATGTAGCTTGTAGGTCAAATGAACTAATGGGCAAACCAACAGTTATGTTCTTAAAGGGGCTGGTGGGACTGAAGAGAAGTAGGGAAGAGTAACTATTGCAGTGATTGGCGAACCTTTTAGAGACCGAGTGCCCAAACTGCAACCCAAAACCCATTTATGCATGGTCGGGTGCCGGGTGGGTGTGGCCCATTGGCTGGGTGTGGCCAATTTGGGGGGTGTGGCCCATTGGGTGGGCGTGGCTGCGGTGGTAACGGCAGACCGGGTGGGACTAAAAAGTTCAATCAATCAATTCCAACTTTGCAAGATCTTTTTTTTCCCCGCGAGAAGTTGAAATTGACTGATTGATTGAACCTTTTTTTTTTTTTTTGCACACGGCGGGGGAGGCCTAAAGCGAAAAGGTTTTATAAAACCCAGCTGAAGGCCTAGGACTGGGGCGACGGCGCACGTGCCCACCGAGAGGGCTCTGAGTGCCACCTCTGGCACCCATGCCATAGGTTCGCCACCACTGAACTATTGCTTTCCAGGGTCCCCCAAAACCCCTTTTTGCTTTGGGAGATGCCTAACTTCTCGTGCATTCCTTGATTTCCTCATGCTCAGTTCCTCCCTTAACAGCATCACTTCCAGAGGAACAAGGATGGGCCTACAACTGCAAGCCATCCATTGTGATGCCCATCCCAGATCCCACCGCTCTACGGATTCTCTCTGCCCAGCCTGCAATCTGAGACTTGATTCCACCCATGTCCTGCACTCACCTGGTAATAATAGTCATCCCGCTGGGGGTTTTCACTCTGCAACTGTAACATCTGTACCTTGATCACCCAATCTTTTTCAAACGGAATCATGAGAGCAGAGAAAGGATCCACTTCTGGCATCTGAGAGTCCACACAGGGAAGTCTTGGAGGTAAGCAGGAACATGATCTATGAGATACATTTTGAAGCCTTCTAACTCCCCTGGTCCAAGAATTCAACGTCACCCAAGAAATAGATCCCCTCATTTTACTTTTAACTCACTGGGGAGATTTTGAAGGAGCTCTCGAATCATCTGGACCAACGAGCCGTAAATGGAAGGTCAGCAACCAACTTAAATTTTATTCTGAAGGCCTTATCTTAAACCTGGGATTTGTTCCACCAGAGGGGAGTTAAGGGTGTGGAACGAGCACACTAAGCCACACAACCATTCACGTATAAGACCCTGAAGCAAGGGTAAGAAATCTGGGGACAACTTAGTGATGCCCAACAATTCAGCCCTGGTGGTACACATTTGGGAAAAAGCATCTCAAGGAGATTTCCCGTTTAAATAACTCAATTTAAATGTGGCTGTGAATTCATATTACGGTCTGCAAGATTCGGTGTTCAGCCCAGAGTAGCATTACTGATATTTTATTGAACTCTGAAACAAGCTGTCTGGAGATTGGTCTGACGTTGGGGAAGGTGGAAGGTGCAGAAAGACGGTGGTTCTAAATTATAGCAATGATGGTGCACCGTTGGAACATCTGAAGGACCAGGTTGGGACAGATTGTCATGGGGAAAATTGATCCGGTTGATTTGATGACAGGTAATCATCACTGCAATCTGTACAATTGTTGCCTCTTTGCTCTTGCAGCTACACGGAACATCACAATTCGAGACAACCACCTTTACTCTGTGTTCCCCCTTTCCATTTTCTCTAGCCCTTTACCTCGGTTTTTGGCCTCGCTGCCTTTGAGTCAGAAATCGCTGATGTAAGGGATGCAACTGGGTCATTGCGCTGGGCAAGCTACAAAAATGGGAGACAAAGGAGAGCAGTGAATCCCAACTCTCTCCAGAGGTGGAGATCAAAGAGTTGTCTGAACCCTTGTTTACCTGATCTTCTGCTGGCTGCCGCTCAGCGGGCTGAAGGGTGGCGTTTCGGGGGTGTGCATCAAAGCCCATGTTGGGCTGCTGGCGTTGGAAAACAATGGTTGGAAGGGAGGTGGAGAGGCATATCCTGACATCTGAAGAGGGAACACATGGAGGATTAGACCCCAACCGCTCTGGCCATTTTGTTCTCCATCAGTTGGTCTCTGACAGAAGGCCACCTGAAGAGACTAGAACAGGGGTAGGCAAGCTTGGCTCTTTTATGACTCGTGGACTTCAACTCC
>NW_015387012.1:216329-223197 GCF_001527695.2 Protobothrops mucrosquamatus | reverse complement strand
GAGACATCTTTGAGAGCTTGGTGCTGATAACACCAAGATCGCTAATGGAGGTGCTCGATGGAGAAGTGGACTTTTCCCATAACAAGAAGAAGTATTATATTGGACAATGTGAACACCCCGTGGATGGTGGCAAGGGAATCTATTGTTTAATTAATTTTTGAGTGGGAAAACCAGAGCTGGTTTTGCTTCTTCTGTGCCATTGTAAATTTTCAGTAAAGTATTATATTCTTGGTCCCAGGAGTTCCTTTTTCTGGAAATGCCAACTGGACAGTTGATGTCTCCCCACTATAGAGCTGCAGGCTCTGCTGTCCCTTATCTGACCATACTCTTGGCAGGGTCTCTGTGCCCAATCTCCCTAGATCTTTCCCACATACCATTAAAATATAAGGGTAGCATATTGTAAGGAGATGATCATTTTTGTTCCAGGGGAGATAAACATCACAGCAAGTGCAGAGGCTGTGAGCTCAAATCAGCTCTGTGGGAATGAAGTAGTGGAGGTGCCCACCATCGGAAACAAAGACGTCATGATCAAGTCACTATTAGTTGAGGTATATGGGATGCTTTAAACCTGGGCTGGGTAATGAGGGGATACAGATTTCTGAGTAAAGCAGTGGTGGATATCTATGCTAAATGTCGGGGAAGATGCTGAGGAAAATACCAACAGCTGGCAATTTATCCCAGATAGTAGAGCTTCCCAGGACAAGAAGAGAAGGTATGAGATCACCTATCTGAGCTCTGGAGTGTTGCTCCTTGGGAGAAGTCTGATAAGATCTGAAGGGAAGGGATCTTATCAGTGATCTGTTTGCCTCCCCCCCTTTCACTTTCTTCTTCTTTGGATTACAAATTTTACAATAGAAAAAATGGCTACTATAAGAAAGGCAACAAAAACAACAGAAATGACAACAACAAGAAGGGGCTTTTTAAAGAAAGCCAGCAAATGATAGAAAAAAGGGATTAGTCAAGACTTTACATAAAATAACACTAGTACTAGCACTTATATACCGTTTCACAGTGCTTAACAGCCCTCTCTAAGCAATTTACAGAGTCAGCATATTTGCCCCAACAGTCTAAAAGAAGGCAAATGACCAGCTGTCTGCAAGGAATATAAATCCTTCCATTTCCAGTCAGAGCTGAAGAAGTTTCTTGGATGAGAAGCGAAACGTCTTCAAAGAAAAATAAGACAGTCTAGTTGCCTCCTGAAAAAGCACCTTTGGGATTTCCTGTTGGTGCTTACCTACTTAACTCAGATGTTATTTCTACAGTGACTTTTTTTTAAAATGATTCTAACACTCATGTTCACCTCCCCCTTTTTCCTTTCTTTTCTATTCTGGTGAAGCCTGAAGGGATCGAGAAAGAAGTGGTCTTCAACTCTCATCTCTGTGCAGATGGTATGTTGCGCCTGTAGACACAGATAGTAACTTACTTGAAATGCTCTTTTTTTAAGTACCTCCTTCAAAAGAAGATCGCCACCTCCCAAACCCAGGCATTCATGAAAGCCTAGATAAGGAGTGTCAAACTCGCAATGTCACGTGATGTGTCGTGACGTATCGTGACTTTTTTTCTATTGCTGGCAATGGGATGGGTGTGGTTTCAGCTTGACGCATCTGGCCTATGGGCCGGCAGTTTGACACCCCTGGCCTAGATGTCCATGGAGATTCTCAGTCATCCAGGTCATAGTTATCTTAAAAATGCTTTTTCACGAGGCAAGTGGACTTTCTTGTTTTCCTTTGAAGACGTTTCACTTCTTATCCAAGAAGCTTCTTCAGCTCTGAAGCTTCAAAGCTGAAGAAGCTTCTTGGATGAGAAGCAAAACGTCTTCAGAGCAAAACAAGAAAGTCAAGTTGCCTCGTGAAAAAGCATTTTTGGGAAAGCCTAGATGAGAGGAAGGGGGGGGGAATGATATAAATATTGGACATAGTCTCTTGAATAATTTGACTCCTGCTAAAATCACTACTGTAGCTCAGCCTTCTAAGCAGTACGTTGCACCAAGAGTCCAGTCAGAATAGCAGTGCCAAATGCACCCTGGTCTAAATTCTGTTTCTTTTTTATAGGAAAACCTAAGTCCGAATCTATTCCCCTGTCATTACCGGAAAATGTTGTTGAAGGCTCAGCCAGGGCCTCCTTTTGTGTGCTGGGTAAGTGAGGTTGCTATGCTACTCATTTTGGAAATTAATTCTGTCTTTGGGCACTCCTGCATAAAGTCCCTGGGTCAGTCCAGAAGCTGCTCCCATTACATATACAAATAGTCCTTGACTTACAACAGTTCATTTAGTGACCGACCGAAGTTACAACGGCATTGAAAAAAGGGACTTACGACCATCTTAAAATCAGTTAAGTCAGTAACTGACTTAAGAGCCATGGTGGCGCAGTGGTTAGAATGCAGTACTGCAGGCTACTTGTGCTGACTGCCGGCTGCCAGCAGTTCGGCAGTTCAATTCTCACCGGCTCAAGGTTGACTCAGCCTTCCATCCTTCCAAGGTCAGCAAAATCAGGACCCAGATTGTTGGGGGCCATAGGCTGACTCTGTAAACTGCTTAGAGAGTCTGTGAAGTGATATATAAGTGTAAGTGCTATTGCTATTTTCTACACTTGACGGTTACAGCATCCCTACAGTCATGTGGTCAAAATTCCCACACTTGGCAACTGATTCATATTTATGATGGTTGCGACCTTCTGACAAGTAAAGCCAATGGGGAAGCCCAATTCACTTAACAACCGTGTGACTGACTTGACAATAGCCCCAATTCACTTAACAATTGTGGCAGGAAAGGTCGTAAAATGGGGCAAAATTCACTTCACTGTTTCGCTCAGCAACAAAAATGGTGAGCTCAATGATGTCAAGAACTTCTAGCACAGTGGTGGCGAACCTATTGCACATGTGCCAGAGGCGGCACTTAGAGCCCTCTCTGTGGGCACACGTGCAATGCCCTGGAGATGGCAACCATCCCTCTTCAACCAACTGTATACATTAACAGTGCCAAAATTTGTAATGGCGTAATGAGGGGGAAATGGAAAAAATATGGAGAAGAAAGGCAGATCAGGGAAAAATACTGCATTATATAGTATTGAACATATTTATAGTGAAGACGTTAATGTTAAATATTTGAACCCAGACAACATGTTATTTACTAAGCATTAAAGACTGTATGTCATGGTTCCAACAGATGAAACTCTTCAAAGAACTTCAAGGCATTGTTTACCTTAAAGAATCTTTATTCGAGTAGCATAACTTCGGTACTTACATAGTCAAAGCCAAAATCTGAATTCCCCTCCCCTGACCACATAGTATCAAAGCACAATTCCCTCCTCTAATTCACGGTCATAAATCAGATTCTCCAATTAGTTTGAAATGCAGGCTCTCCCTCCAGTTCTCCAGCCCGCCAATTCTTATCATCTCTTATTTCAATAATTTTGGTTCACACACTAGCTACAGTATTGTTAGGTCTAACTAAATTCCCATGCACATTCCTCCTCCCTCCCCCAGTATCATCTAATTCTAACTCTAATTCTAAGAGTAAAACACAAGAAGGAAAATGGTTGCAACTCCATATGTTGTCAAAGCAAAAACATCTGACGTTAGCAACGTTGACACTGTAATTTTTTAAAATTAATAAAACTTTTATATATATATAAAAAACAACATTGGCAAGATCATCTATGTCATCTGTCCTCTTTCCCCATCTCAGGAGACGTTCTCGGGGGAGCAATACAGAACCTCCACCAGCTTCTCAAGATGCCCTACGGCTGTGGGGAGCAGAACATGGCCCTCTTTGCCCCCAATATCTACATCCTGAACTATCTCAAAAAGACTGGACAACTGACCGAGGAGATCAAATCCAAGGGCATCGGATATTTAGTGGCTGGTGAGAAGCTTCCCACAGGAATTCTCCCCTCATGCTTTCCCTATTGCAGTTGGGAGCTTTCAAAGGCTCGATCCACAGATTAGTCACTGGTATCGATTGAGGAGGTTGTAAATTGGACAAATTAGGTTGACTGAGACACTTGGGACCTTTTCAGAGGTTGCGAACAAGATACGTTAGTAATATAGAGAACCCTTTTAGTGTGTGGTTAAGAAACCAGAAGTTTGTGATCTCAAAGGTGCATTTTTCATGAGGCAACTGGACTTCCTTGTTTTTCTTTGAGACGTTTTGCTTCTCATCCAAGAAGCTTCTTCCGCTCTGACTGGATGGTGGGGAATGCAAGGATTTATACTTCTTGCTGACGGCTGGTCATTTGACTTCTTTTAGAGGGTCATTGAGGCCACCTGGAGGTTTATCTGTGTTGTCAGGGTCACCTAAGTGGTGCAAATGAGCATGGAGCCTTCTTAGAAGTGTTGAAAGGACTGTGGGGCAGACCGAGATAGACGATGACGTATCCCTCCCCCTCTGTTGGGAGAGGGCTGTTCAGTTCTGACATAGATGGCCTCTTTGACCCTTCTTTCAAACCAGCTTGGATGAGAAGTGAAACAAACATCTTCAAAGAAAAACAAGAAAGTCTTGTTGCCTCGTGAAAAAGCACCTTTGGGATAACTATGACCTGGATGACTGAGAATCTCCATAGACAAAAGACTGTGAGTTCTAGTATGGCCTAGGCATGAAAAACTGGCTGAGTGATTTGGGGCTTGTCACTCTCTCTTGGCTTAACTCACCTCAAAATGTTGGTTGGGGAAAATAGAAAAGGGTTGTGTGGATGATAAAACAAGGAAGGAGTGCATATTTTACCATTTTGAATTTCTTATAAAAAAGTAAATGAGGTATAAAAAAATCTAATAAACAAATAAATACATAAAATATTGCTCAATGGCTTGCTGTTCTGGACAATCCAGAATAGTAAAATAGTAAAAAATTAGAATGAATTACAGTTTAAATATGGAAGCTCCGTTGAGTGTTTATGCAAAGAGAAAAGAGGGTTATAGGTGTAATGGTAAACAAACAAACAAAATGTGTAAAATTTAGGAACACTGAACATTAATTTCAACTTCCAAATAAAAGTCCAGGATAATTTTCATTTTTGAAAAGCTGTTTATTGAATACATGGCCTGGTAAAGGTGAGGTAAAACTAACTCTAAAATTCTAAGGCATCAGACTATAGCACATAACAATGACTTTTCCAGTCAATCCCCCCTCCCAAGATGTCCATGTAGCTCATGTAAACAAGTTTTCTTTGTTATGGGACTCATCTGCTATCTTCTTCACACCTTCTAGAACCGAGGTCCCCAACCTTTTGGGCACCAGGGACCAGTTCCATGGAGAGAGGTTTTTCTGCAGACCAGAGGGGGCGTGGTTTCATGTACTGCCTGCATCCCGTGGATGGGGCTTTGCTTGTTTGCGTGGACTGGTTTTTGGTATGCTGTGGCCCAGTGCTGGTCCACGCACTGGGGGTTGGGGACTCCTGTTCTAGAATGTCCTTGAAAGTTTTACATACTGCCGACTTTCAGCAAGCTTCTGTAAAACTGGAGAGGTTTCATTTCTCTAACTAACTCATTCAAAAACAACACCTCCCTCTCCCCTTATTTTAATGGCAAGTTGAAAACAGAGAAGCAGGTAACTGCCAACTTTTCTTTTTTTTTTAAAGGAAAATTTTATTGATTTTCTAGTTTTACATTTGAATATTTGAAAAGCAATGTGGCAGCTGAGTTGGTCAATAATTCAATAACATACAATTATCGTTAGTACAAATCTCAAACTGTTACATTCAAGATTTCCTCTGTTTTCCCCTTGGTATTTACTGTCTCATGTTTAAATTAATACAATTCCTATTATATCGATTAAATAAAAATAACTTTCTTACATTTATCAATAATTTTTGTTTATACATATCCTAGTTGTTTTAACATTCAATTTTTTTTAAAGACAATCAATGTCCTGGTTAGTTTTTCCCAATTTTTAGTTTCCCATTAATATTTAGATTTAATGTTTAATATTTATAATTTCCAAGTTTTAAATAATCCCAATTCCCTTTATCACAATTCATCACAAGATCTAATGTTCAGGATACATGTCTTATCTATTTAAATTCTCGCCATCTTACATCAACCAATTAATAATACAACATAATATTCTTATTTTCTGGTAATTTCCAAATAACTTAAATTTAGTGACCAAAACTTCTCTTATTTCAACGTTTAATACTTCCTCTCTTTTTCTCTTAATATCTACTATCTCATATTTATAATAATAATAATGATAAAGTTGGAAGGGACCTTGGAGGTCATCTAGTCCAACCTCCTGCTCAGGCAGGAAACCCTATACCATTTCGGACAAATGGCTGTCCAGTTTCTTCTTAAAAACTTCCAGTGTTGGCGCATTCACCGCTTCTGGAGTTAATAATTAATAATTTAGTAATTTTTATTATAACTGCCAAATTTTCACTCTTGACAATTAAGCACCCAGCTGCCAGAGGTCGGTCTCCATGAGATCATAAGGAAAACCTTTGGGGAGGGGGAGGGGTGGTGGTGTAGTGAAGCAGACTGAATAATATTCCAGATTTGATTTGGAGATCCAAAGCCAATTTGGTTCAATTTCTAAGTCAAACGGACTTTTGGAAATGAATCACAAGCTTGGAATGAAATATTTCAGTTGGATTTGGAAACGCACATGCTGCTCGGCTTGGCTCTAATTTTCTTTTTCCACTTCAGGCTATCAAAGGCAACTGAACTACAAGCATCCGGATGGTTCTTATAGCACTTTTGGGGAAAGTTCAGAGGAAGGGAACACTTGGTAAGATTTCTTGGTTCCTAAGGTAGTATTTCTCAAACTTTCTACAATGATGGACTAACTGAATTAACATTCAGAAAATTCAGGAGCCATCGTGTAAATTTATATTTTTCATCAAACAAGAAATAAAGATCCTTTATGAAGTAAATGAA
>NW_015387012.1:215269-216283 GCF_001527695.2 Protobothrops mucrosquamatus | reverse complement strand
CTAATTCTATGATACCACGATTCTGTGATTCTATAAAGTATGAGCGCAGATTCTATCATACTAAGTTTTGTAACTTGAATAAAAAATTAGAAGTTAATTTATGTATCCTGGGTCATATCATGACAATAGCTTTTAGCATAGAGAATAGAATAAGAATAGAATAGAATAGAATAGAATAGAATAGAATAGAATAGAATAGGACCTGGAAGGGACCTTGGAGGTCTTCTAGTTTAGTCCTCTGCTCATGCAGCCTATACCATCAGACAAGTGACTGTCTAGCCCAGGGGTAGGCAACCCAAAATACTCAAAGAGCCACTTGGACCCATTTCCCACCGAAAACAAAACACAGGGAGCCGCAAAACCCTTTGGATATCTAAAATGAAGATAACACTGCATATATCCTTTTTTACCTTTATTATATATATATATATATAAGGATATTTGCAGTGTGTTCTTCATTTTAGATGTCAAAAGGGTCTCTCTCTTTGTCCCTCCCTCCCTCTCCCCCTCCCCCTCCCTCTTTCTGCCCTTGGTCTGCCAGTCTTCTTCCCCCACTCTGTGTGTGTGTGTGTGTGTGTGTGTGTGTGTGTGTGTGAGAGAGAGAGAGAGAGAGAGAGAGAGAGGCACTTGCACTTTCCCCTTTCTCTCTTTCCTCTCCCTCTTTCCTCTCTCCCTTTCTTTCCTCTCCCTCTTTCCTCTCCCTCCCTTTCTCTTTCCTCTTTCTTCCTTTCTCCCTTCCTCTTTCTCTTTACTCTTTCCCCCTTTCCTTTCTCCCTTTCTTTCTTTCCTCTTTCCTTTTTCTTTCCTCTCCCTCTCCCTTTCTCTTTCCTCTCCCTTTCTCTTTTCTCTTTCTCCCTTTCTCTCCTCTTTCTCTTTCCTCTTTCTCCTTCTTTCTTTCTTTCCTCTCTCCCCTTCTCCCTCCTTCTTTCATCTCCCTTTCTCTTTTCTGTTTCTCCCTTTCTTTTACTTTCCTTTCCTCTTTCTTTCCTCTCCCCCCTCCCCCTCCCTCTCTTT
>NW_015387012.1:194012-213108 GCF_001527695.2 Protobothrops mucrosquamatus | reverse complement strand
GACTGCTGCACGGCCCGGCCCACGGAGATGCATGGCTGTCTGCTGCCCGGGGAACGGCCCGGGAACGGCCCTGGAAGCAATGTCCCCAGCCCAGCCCGGGGAGACGCGTGGCCGGCTTGGCGACCTGGGGACGGCCCAGGAAGCGATGCCCCCGTCACTGCTGCCACGGCCCCAGCCAGGACTGCTGCTCAGCCCGGCCCGCGGAGATGCGTGGCCGGCTCAGCTGCCCGGGAACGGCCCAGGAAGCAATGCCCTCCTGCCACCACTCCAGCCGGGACTACCGCCCGGCCCGGCCTGGGGAGATGCATAGTTGGCCTGGGGCCCGGGGACAGCCCAGGGAGCGATGCTGCTGCCGCCCCAGCCGGGACTGCTGCTCAACCCGGCCCGCGGAGATGCATGGCCGGCTCAGCTGCTCACGGACGGCCCAGGAAGCAATGCCCTCCTGCTGCCGCCCCAGCCGGGACTGCCGCCCGGCCTGGGGAGACGCATAGCCGGCTCGGTGGCCTGGGGACGGCCCAGGGAGCAATGCCCCCGCCGGCCCAGCCGGGAGTGAGGCCTGGGGGGGCAGGAGGAAGAAGGGGGGGAGGGGGAGGAGGAGGCTCCGGAGCCGCAGGAGAGGGCTCAAAGAGCCGCATGCGGCTCCGGAGCCGCGGGTTGCCGACCCGTGGTCTAGCCCAGTGATGGTGAACCTTTTAGAGACTGAGTGCCCAAACTGCAACCCAAAACCCACTTATGCATCGTTGGGTGCCTGGTGGGTGTGGCCTATTGGGTGGGTGTGGCCCATTGGGTGAGCGCAGCCCATTGGGTGGGCGTGGCTGTGGTGGTAACAGCAGACTGGGTGGGACTAAAAAGTTCAATCAATCAATTCCAATTTTGCAAGATCTTTTTTTTCCCGTGAGAAGTTGAAATTGACTGATTGATTGAACCTTTTTTTTGGTACACGGCGGCGGAGACCTAAAGCAAAAAGGTTTTATAAAACCCAGCTGAAGGCCTAGGAGTGGGGCGACAGCACGCGTGCCCACAGAGAGGGCTCTGAGTGCTGCCTCTGGCACCCGTGCCATAGGTTCGCCACCACTGGTCTAGCCTCTTCTTAAAAATCTCCACTGATGGAGTGCCCACAATTTCTGAAGGCAAGCTGTTCCATTGGTTAATTGTCCTCACTATTAGGAAGTTTCTCCTGAATTCCAAGTTGCTTCTCTCTTTGATCAGCTTCCAAACATTGTTTCTTGTCCTGCCCTCTGGTGCTTTGGAGAATAATGTGACCTCCTCTTCTTTGTGGCAGCCCCTCAAATACTGGAATACTGCTATCATGTCTCCCCTGTTTCTTCTTTTCTTTAGACTACTAGCCAAACCCAAGTCCCATAGCCGTTCTTCGTATGTTTTAGTCTCCAGGCCTTTGATCTTCTTAGTTGCTCTTCTCTGAATTTTTTCTAAACTCTCAACATCTTTTTTGTGGTATGGTGACCAAAATTGGCTGCAGTATTCCAGGTGTGGTCTTACTAGGGTTTTATAAACTGGTACTAATACTTTGCATGATCTTGATTCTATGCCTCTGTTTATACAAACCAGGATTGTATTAGCTTTTATGGCTGTTGCTGCACACTGCTGGCTCATGGTTAAGTGATTGTCCACTAGGACTCCAAGGTCCCTCTTACAGTTATTGCTTTAAGCCAGGTCTCGCCCAATCTGTACTTGTACCTTTGTTTTTTCCCACCTAAATATAAGACTATGCTTTTCTCCACATTGAAACTCATTTTGTCGGATAGGGCCCATTGTTCAAGTTTGTCAAGATCTTTTTGGTTCCTGAGGTTGTCTTCTGGGGTGTTGGCTACTGCTGCCAGTTTGGTGTCATTTGCAAATTTGATGAGTTCCCCTTCAATTCCCTCGTCTAAGTCATTGATGAAGATATTGAAGAGTACTGGGCCTAAGACGGAGCCTTCTGGTACCCTACTGCGTACTGGTGGAGAATGTTACACAGTAGAAATCTCTATGTAAATGTACAGGTAGTCCTCAAGTTACGGCCACAGTTGACCCCAAAATTTCTGTTACTACAATAAGCAGGACAGTTGTTAAGTGAATTTTGCCCCCTTTTACAACCTTAACAGTTGTTAAGTTAATAACATGTTGTTAAGTTAATAACAGTTGTTCAGTTAATAACCAATGACTTTGCTTGTCAAATGGTCGCAAAAGGGGATCATGTGACCCCCTGGGACACTGCAACCGTCATAAATTTGAGTGAGTTGTCAAGTGTTGAATTTTGATCAGGTGACCATGGGGATGCTGCAATGGTCATAAGTCACTTTTTCCAGTGCCGTTGTAATTTGGAATGGTCAGTAATCAAATAGTTGTAATTCAAGGACTACCTGTAAGGCAGAGGTCCCCAACCTTTTGGGCACCAGGGACTGGTTCCATGGAGAAAGGTTTTTCTATGGACCAGACAGTGCATGATTTTGTGTGCTGCCTGCATCCTGCAGATGGGGCTTTGCTTGTTTGTGCGGACCAGTTGCTGGCATGCCGCGGACCGGTATCGATCCACAGACCTGGGGTTGGGGACCCCTGCTGTAAGGGGCTATGAGAATAACCTTGAGGGACAGGAGGAAGAGCTGCAGTCAACGCAATAGTCAGATAAGGAAATCAGAGTCCAAAGCAGAAATGTAATTTTAGAAAAACATTTCCGACTTGTCCCTCTTTACTTCTCTTGTAGATAAAGGCGGAGAGGGGATAGGAACATCCCGACTAGCAAGATTCTGTTACTGTAACTTTACAATACAAGTGATTTTGGCATTCATAATTTGGCTTCCCAAGTCTGATCTACCTTGAAAAACTGACATCACCAAAGGGCTAGGACAGTGATGGTGAACCTTTTAGAGACCCAGTGCCCAAAAACCACCCTGCCCCCGCACTGCCCACCACCCTGTGCCCCGCCTGCCCGCAGGGCCACCCGCCTCCATGGCCCGCTGCAACAGATCGCCCAGGTGGCCCAGCAGCGCCATGGTGGCCACACCCTCCACCCGCGCCCTGCATCATCATCTGCGCATGATAGAGCACAAGGGTGGAGTCTTGTCCCCCGCTACCTGGCTGCCATGTCCTTGGCTGCGCTGCTCCGTGCGGGCCGTGCCCAGGGGCGACTCTCCTCCGGGGGGGATGCTGGTGAGGAGGGGGCCGTGGGGGGAGGCAGGGCTGGGGCGAAGGCATGCGTGCCCACAGAGAGGGCTCTGAGTGCTGCCTCTGGCACGCGTGCCATAGGTTCGCCACCACTGCGCTAGGAGCAGGAATATCCCCAGTCTAATTTTTTAGATATTCATCATTGTATTTCAAATTTATGCTTTTGGGGTTTTGGTGTTTTTTTTGAATTTCTGGTGTAAAATCACAGTTCCACCTAGCCAAACACACACAGAGTTACAGTTCAGAGGTGCCCTGTTCATTGTTGTCAGTTCTCTGAATGTTACTCATTGTGTTATTACTTGGCAACTTCAATGGATGAGTTTCCAACCATTGCTCCACTTTCCTGAACCAGCTCAGTGGTGGCCAAAGAGGACCAGAGGCAACAAAATGGAATCTGAGCAGCTGAATGGTGGTGAATAGGGAGACTGGGGTGTACCATTTAGAGCAGTGTGTCATGGTTCCGACTAATGAAACACTTCAAAGAACTTCCAGGCATTGTTTATCCTAAAAAGTCTTTTATTCATGTAACAAAATGTCGGCACGGCATGAATGACGGATGCTAAGATCTAAATTCTCCTCCCCTGAGCACATATTTTGCCAGCATGTTCCCTCCCTTAATTTGCTGTCATAAATCACATTCTCCTATCAGTTTGAAGGCCAAAGGTTCTTTTCTGTTTGCGTGGGATTTTTAGCTAATATAATTACCCACATACATTCTTTCTCCTCCCCTCCCAGCATAATCTGAGTTAACTCTAAAAATACCACACAGCTCTGCATATTTTGTCAGAGCAAGAACATCCAATGTTAGCAGTGTTGAAACAGTGTTTCTCAACGTTGATAACTTTAAGATGGGTGGTCTTCAACTTCTAGAATTCCCCAGGCAGCATGTTGGCTAGGGAATTCTGGAAATTAAAGTCCACCTATTCTAAAGTTGCCAAAGTTGAGAAACACTGTATTAGAGAGAACGGCAGCAGGGACCACCACCTAGCCAGCCTTGGATGTTCATCTGGCCCAAAAAAGCAAGGTTTATTCCATTTAGTGTTTGGATGGCAGGCCACTAGGAAATCCCATGGCTTTAGGCTAAACTTGCAAATCGAAATGGCATCCCAGAAGAAGGCAGTTGGAAGAGAGTGCCATATTGCTGCCAAGAACATTACACAAGGATAATTCATGTGGTCCCCAAGAGACACATCCCTAATTCCTCGAGGGAAGTTTTGCCTTTTTAAAAGGGAAGGATGCAGGGAAATAGACCATTCCTCCCTATCAAGAGAGCTGCACACGTGCAGGATT
Source organism: Protobothrops mucrosquamatus (assembly GCF_001527695.2). Classification (NCBI taxonomy): domain Eukaryota; kingdom Metazoa; phylum Chordata; class Lepidosauria; order Squamata; family Viperidae; genus Protobothrops; species Protobothrops mucrosquamatus. The sequence continues at coordinate 208,653 of NW_015387012.1, read as the reverse complement.
GAAGAGAAACATGGTAACCATACTAAGTGGGGCCATAACTCAGGAACGGTTTAAAAAAGTGAAGACAATTGCCTATAATTGTGCAGCCAACCACACTGCTGGTGAAAAAGGGGGCTTGGACTGCACAGTTATAGCTGCCCTCCTAAGTTGCTTGATAACCTCCTTCAATGGATTCTTCCATCCCAAGATGGCCGAAGATTGTAAGAGCTTGGGTGTCATGGCCCCCTCAGAGCCTGATTTGGAGGAGGAGGAGGAGTTGGAACTGGGACTGTCCCATAGGGAAGGGACAACTGGGGTTACTCTCCCGGGACCTCAGGCATTGGGGGAAGTGGAGATGGAGAGCTGCCTGCCTGTACAGACACAGGGGAGGATCGACTGCTGACTGGCAGTGATGCTGATAGGCAGCCGATCCCCTCTGATGAGGAACAGCTGCCTCCTCCATTCAATCTAAGGGCATGGAGAGCGGAACGTAGGCAAGCACAGAGAAGGGCTGCAAGGCTATTTGGAACACCTGGAGGGGAGTAACTTAAGGAGAAGCCATGGGGAGTTGGTCTTTTCCAGGAACAATTGTTTGCTTTCGTTTACACTCCCCTGGCTTCGACTCGTGCCTGTTTGCTGTTTGCCTTGCCTCACTTGAAAGATGGCTCTTTTCCTTTTGTTCTGGATCTCGCCCTTCTCTGGTGGCCTACGTTTGGCCTTTGCTTCACTGGGGCTTTGGAACTGCTTCTTTTCTGGAACCTGTTTCTTGTCCTGAGGACTGTCCTGGTCTTGTGCCTGGACCCTGCCTAGTGGATGGGACTTGGAACCCTGGATCTTACCCTATGCACGTGCTCCAACTCTGTGGGCTTTATTTGAACTACCAGGGCTGCTGTTTGGGGGCCTGAGAGTGGCTGCCTTCAGAGTAGTGTGAGGGTGGAGCCTTACCATTTGTTGGAGGGCGTATGGCTGGAACATTTATTAAGAATAATAAAGAACTCTCTCTATTTCTTTATAGAATAGAATTCTTTATTGGCCTAATGTGATTGGACACACAAGGAATTTGTCTCCAGTGCATAAGCTCTCAGTGCACATAAAAGCAATATGTGATAAATCATGATCGTAGTCATTGTAAAAATACATTCATCATAAACCGTAAGATATAATACAGTGATAGTCATAGGATACCAAATAAGCAATCAGTGTAAATCATACTAGGATACTAAATAAAACAATATAAATCGTAAGATACAAGAACAAAGTTATAGTCATGAGAAGATAAGGAATAGGTAATAGGAAGGATGAGAAGGATAATAATAATGCAGCCCTACTAGGTAGTTTGACAGTGTTGTGGGAATTAGTTGTTTAGCAGAGTGATGGCAAGGGGGGGGGGGGGAAACTGTCCTTGTGTCTGATAGTTTTGCTGTGCAATGCCCTATAGCATCGTTTTGAGGGTAGAAGTTGAAATAGTTTGTCCAGGAAGTGAAAGATCTGTAGATATTTTCACAGCCCTTTTTTTTTTACTCGAGTGGTATACAGGTCCTCAATGGAAGGCAGAGGCCTGCCTTGCCTTGACCACCTGGATCATAACATTAGGAACTAGAAAAATTAAAATGAGGCTGTCCTGTGCTCTGGGCTGTCTTACAGGCTGACGGCTTTCGTGCTGAAGTCTTTTGCTCCAGCGAGGTCCTTCATCTCTGTGGAAGAAAAGCACATCATCGATGCTCAGAACTCACTGACACTGAGGCAGGAGACGAATGGATGCTTTCGGAGCACAGGGTCTCTTTTTAACAATGCCCTCAAGGTACAAGAGGCGGGTGGGAGAAAAGGGTGACATGTCTTTGGAAGTGAGAGTTGGGTATATTGGGAACACAGGTAGTCCTCGAGTAGTGGTGGGATTCAAATACCCGAACAACTGGTTCTCTGCGTGGATGCAGGCCTGGGCCTCCGAGGCCTAGAATGGACTTCCGGAAGTGACATCCATGCACTTCCTGTGGGCCGTTCTAGGCCTGGGAGACCTCCTCCAGGCCTCCAAGGCCTAGAATGGACTTCCGGAAGTGACATCCACGCACTTCCTGTGGGCCGTTCTAGGCCTAGGAGACTTCCTCCAGGTCTCCGAGACCTAGAATGGACTTCCAGAAGCAGCATGGGTTCAGCCGGTTCTCCAAACTCAACAACATTTAGATACCGGTTCTGTCAAACTGGTGCGAACCGGCTGAATCCCACCACTGTCCTCGAGTTACAACTACAATTTGGGGCTGGAATTTTGGAACTTAAATGATATGGTCACTAAGCAAGTGATCATATGACCAACCTGATTTTTACTGCACTTGTTAAACAAATCACCATGGTGGTTAAGCAAATCTGGCTTCCTCAATTAACATTTTCTTGTCCGAAACTGGCAAGAAGGTAGCATATCATGATCACACAACTGCAAGACTTTGCAACCGTTGTAAATGCAAGCCAGTTGCCAAGTGCACAAATTGTGTACACGGGATTATGGGGGTGATGTGAGAGTCGTAATTTCAAGGATGACCTGAAAGCCAGTTTCTCCAAGGCAGTTGTAACTTTGAACCATCATTAAATGAATGAGCTCAAGAAAGAATGTGGATTGAAGATACACGCGGATTGAGTTGGTTTGGCCATGGAGAGAATGACTGGGAATTACTCTGGATTTCTAATTGGGAAGAAAATATGTGCTTTCTTTCTATTTATGAACTGGAACAGTATTGACAAAACAGAAAGACTCATGAATATTCTGCAGTCAGGATTTCGCATTTTACATGAAAAACTGAAAAAATATCTTCAGTAGTCTTTTTAAAATAACTTTTTTAAAAAACAAAGGGCAGGAATATCCAAGTCCAATCTTTTGCAATCTCTTCCCAGCATATCTTGGTTTTGATTCAGGAAAAAAAATATCTAACAGGATGAGAAGTTATGGATTGATTGATCCTCCATGAATTTCTCTACAATACTCCTTTTTGTTCAGGGCCATGTCAATTGGTGGGGTTACGACCTATTTAATAGCAGTGAACTGCATAATGTAATGAGATGCGGTGCAAAGAATTAGGGTGATGTTAAAATATGGTAACAGTGATCTAATGAAAGCTGTGCCCCCATTTCAAAGTTATCTACAGCAGGGCTTTTCAACCTTTTCACCCATTGTACCACTTTTAGGATATGGCAACATCCGAGTACCACCAGTCACCTAGCAAGGTGTCAAAAACTTGATGACCCCCCCAAAAAAGTGATAAAGTACAGGTAGTCCTCGACTTACAACAGTTTGCTTAGTGACTGTTTGAAGTTACAATGGCACCGTAAAAGTGCCCCCCCAAGCCACAGCCAAGCAAGACACATGCCTGCCCACCCAGCGGCGCTCTTCCTCCTGTCCGAGGTTTTCATTGTTGTGAGCATTTCTGTTGAGGATTGGCAGTGGGGATGGGGTGGGGTTTTTTTTGGTTTTTATTCCCCCCGTCTGCTGGGTGGTTGTAGCAGGTTTGGGTCACTTCACATGACCCTGGGACACTGTGACCATCATAAATATGAATCAATTGCCAAGCATCTGAATGTAAATCACAAGACCCTGTAGATGCTGCAACATTCCAGCTGATTGGTGCTTCTGGGCTCAGCAGAAGTGCCAGGATCAGTGCCGAGCTCCAGCTGGAGCCTGGCGCTGCTCCTGGCGCTTCTGCTGAGCCCTGACAGCCCTGCAGCTCCAGCCATCTCTCGCTCAGGCTTGTGCGGTGCTGCCACCGGTTCAGCTCATTCCCCTCCCCCGCTACCACTTTTCTAGGATGGTCGTGTACCACCTGCCAGGTGCCAATGTACCACAGGTGGGTACCCGTACCACTGGTTGAAAAGCCCTGATCTACAGGAGAGGCAAAACAAAAAATCAACATGGCAGCTAAAATTGCACAGTTGAACCTCCACTCTTTTTTATTTGCAATGCAGGTAAAAAATAAACAAGGCTTCAAAGATCTATTCACAATTGCCATCTTGTCTTTTTCAGCCCCACGAAGGCACTCCATGCCCTAATTCCACCTAAAATCAATACAGAACTGAAAAAGGGATGAAATGAGAATTATTAAAGCTAGTCCTTGCTTAGCAACCACAATTGGAATTGTTGACTCCAATACCGCAGTTGCTAAGAGGAAAAATCATTTGACAGGGGCAGATTGACAATGTCACTTCCCATTTGGTTCCTAATCAAGTCAGTACAGTCATTAAGCAAAACTTCATGTCACAGTGACTTGCAATTTTAATTCTGCATTCTTCCACTAATTCTGCTTGGAAATTGTCAGAAGAGTGATCACCTGACCATGGGACATTGTGATGGTTGTAAATGAGATGACTGGTCACAAAGCTTTTTTTTTTTAGACCATTGTAACTTCAAATAAGGAACGTTTGTTGGAATTGGGTATGCCTAGTTTAATGAAGAGAAGGACAAGGTGGGACATGATAGCAGTGTTCCAATATCTCAGGGGCTGCCCCAAAGAAGAGGGAGTCAAGCTATTCTCCAAGGTGCCTGAAGGCAGGACAAGAAGCAACGGGTGGAAACTAATCAAGGAGAGAAACAACCTAGAACTAAGGAGAAACTTCCTGACCGTTAGAACAATTAACCAATGGAACAACCTGCCTCCAGAAGCGGTGAATGCTCCAACACTGGAAGTTTTTAAGAAGAGACTGGACAACCATTTGTCTGAAATGGTGTAGGGTTTCCTGCCTGAGCAAGGGGTTGGACTCGATGACCTCCAAGGTCCCTTTCAACTTTATTATTATTTTTATTAAATTGTTGTCAAACGAGGCAGTCGGCAAGCAAGGACCATCTGTAATAGCTGATATACTTGGAAGCTCCCAATCAAAGCTAGCTATAGATGCCAGAAAATCTATTTACTGGTTGATGAGAAACATTTCTGTATTGCCCAGTTCCCAAAACTCCATGATTTCGTGTGAGGGAGATGTAATATAGATTTGGAAAGAGTGAAGGGGTTGTTGAAGGAAAAATCTTCATCAGGATTTAGTTCAAGCTGGAAATAAACAAACATGGTGACTGCTTTAGAAAGAAGGTTGTAGTTTATTGAAGAGGAGAGCCAGACAGAAAGATGACTCTGGAAAAAAGTGACCACATGTAGTAGGGAGTGGGTTTTTATACCTTCTTGGGCTTTTGTTTGGAGTTGTTCCTGTGGCATGAACTTTGACCTGAGTCTGAGTGTGCCTTTCTGATATTCTGATAGTGGTGGTTTAATCCTATTATGTCCCAAAGGTCATATCCTGCTTCCCTGGTGCTGTGGCTGGACTGTTGGATTTTTGGTGCGAGGGATTGTTGATTCTAGAGATCTTTGTCTTTCTAATCCCAGTTTCCTGGCTCCAATCTTTCTGACAAGATTATCACATCTGCATTTCTGCAGACCTGGTTTGTGTTCGGGGCAGAGAGACTTGGGGGGTTGGGGGGTTTGGTTTCTGCCTTTAAAATCCTTTGGGGAAATATAATATTCTGCCTTTTAATATTCCCAATAATATTTCTTTCTCTGGATTATTTCCACAGGGTGATAGAAGATGGTGGAAATCATTTGTCTAATAGGTGCAGCTAATATCTGTTTCTCTCTTCCAGGGGGGAGTTGATGACCAGATCACTCTTTCAGCTTACATCACCATTGCTTTGCTGGAAGTGCCGCTATCTCCCTCCGTAAGTGTGCTAAGTGCAACCATGATTGCAGTAGACTAGCAGTGGGGAAAGCCATGTTCAAGTTCCCACTTGGTCATGGAATTCACAATCACTTAGGCTAATGATAGAGACCACATCTGACTAGCTTCAAAGCCATGCCATAGTCCGGTGAATCCAAAATGTAATTATATAATCTGAATAAGCCCAATTGCCTCTTCCTTATCTCTCCTCTTCTCCAATCAATTCTGTCCTTTTCTGTCTCCAATCAAATAAGAGGTGGGGTGGTTCGATGGCTTAATGATGAAAGTGTCTCAGCTCCGGGGGTTTGAGCCCAAGCATTGTGTGGCAGGATGAGCTCCTGTCACTTGCCTTAGCTTTCGTCCACCTAGCAATTGAAAAGCATGTTCTATGCAAGTAGATAGATAGATACCACTTTGGCGAGGAGATGAACTGGTGCTCTGTGCAGGCAATCAGATTCCTGATGGCTCTGAACATTCCTGTTGTGATTTCTCGCGAACCAGTGGACCTGGCAGCTGAGGAATCAGAGGAGGAGGGGCCTGGAGTGACATCAGAGTCAGAAGAAGGCTCTGAGGAGCTCCAAGACTTAAAGTCTGACAAAGAGCCGGGCCCCTCTACTCGCGCTCAGGCTGAGACACAGCTGTGCTGGGAGTCTGAGTTGGACAGTGATGAATCACAGCTGGGAGATATCCAGGATGCATGAAAACGCCGACAAGAAAAGAGAGTAGGACAGAGGAATGCAATGGGGTGGCTCCAAAGGCAAAGGAGAACGCATTAGGAAGCCATGCCTTGGCTGCATAATAAAAGGGAAGGTGTGGGAGGTGCTGGTTGCCGAAGGCAACCGTTCGTGTTGAGGATCGAGTTTCTGTGAACTGTGTTTGTTTGCCTTGGACATTGACTCAGGTCTGTGAATAATAAAAGAGGATTGTTTTTTTCCTGCGGTTCCAGCCTGTTTGTTGGAAGAGGGGCTTTTCCTTGTGAGTTTAACAAGGACTCACGTAGGCTAGGACAGAACACTTCCCAGTTGTGGTGCCCATTTGTGAGTCAGCTCTGGGATGCGAAGCCAGCTCACCCTCCTGTGGCCCACCATGGGAAGCGTGCAAGTGTGTCCTATAACAGGGCTGGTACTTCAGCAAGCCAAACTGCTACTCTACAATAGCATTGTGGTCTCCTGGCTACTGTAACAATGCCATATGCCAATAATAATCCTATCTATTCTGCCCTCACCTGCTTCTTTAGATTTGACTCCTAATGGCCAGCTCTCTGACTCTTGGCAGCTGACTCCACCAATGTAATTCTTCCAAGCAAGATGTTCACAGTCTTCTTTAGCAAGATTTATTGAAAGGAGAAGGAAAGGGTTGTGACAACATCAGCAGCTTTCACTTGAGTACCATGTTGTCTTTCAATACATTAGGGTGAAGACTTCTTTAACTTTCTTTCTAAGGGCTGTTGTGTGAACTGGAAAGAAGGAGCTTCTTTTTGCAGATAATGGCAGAGTCTGTAGAGGGTTGTTCACAAAACAATCTCCTGAATCCTTATATTATCATTCCTGATTTGCCCTCCTCCTCCTCCTCCTCCTCCTCCTCCTCCTCATGCATTGACCCACCGGCACTCTCATCTTAGACCTCACCTATATATACAGATATACAGAAATTCATAGTAATAGTAATACCTTCATCCCAGGGCTTTGCTGAGATCCTGAGTTTCTTCAAAATCTCCTCCTTCAGGAACCTTCCTCCTGTTGAATTTAGATTACAAGAGTCCTCCCCCTCCCCCTCCCCCTTCTCTTTCCCTCCCTTCAAGTGTGGAGGAAGATACAAAGTTCTGGTTCTTGCACTTTTGGTGGCCTCAATCATTGTTATTTTTGTGCTGCTGTTCTGCATCTTTGATGCTGTCTCTCCATCTTCTTCTGGGTCTGTCTCGTATTCTTTGGCCTCTTTATTGTATATGCTTTGTATGGTATAGAACAGGGATAGGCAACCTTGGCTCTTTTATGACTCGTAGACTTCAACTTCCAGAATTCCTGAGCCAGCATGGCTGGCTCAGGAATTCTGGGAGTTGAAGTCCACGAGTCATAAAAGAGCCAAGGTTACCTACCCCTGGTATAGAATCTCAAAGACATTCTCCCTAGGTGAGCAAACCACTTAACTTGCTATTTTTGCATATGTTTAACATTGGATCTATTGCATTTCATTCTCTTTTGATCTCATTTTTGATTTTATCCCTTCTCTGGTCACTCCAGCAGCTTTCCTCAAGCATCTCCCTTCCACGGTGACTAACTTTCGCTTCTGCTTTATTGCAAATGGCCACGACCCTGGTAATACAGGGTGGGGATGAATATGCTTTGTATCCTGCTATATTGATTTCCATTAAACGCCTTGTCCTCTGCAGTTCTTTGTGGTGGAAAATGCTTTAGTTTGCTTGGAGGAGGCATCTGAAGCTAAAGAGATCCACGTTTATCTCCGGGCTCTGTTGGCGTACGCCTTTGCTTTGGCGGGGAAAGAGGAGAAGAAGCAAGAAATGTTGGACTTCCTTCTAAAAGTAGCTGTGAAGGACGGTGAGACATGAGCTCTTTGTTATGAAAATTATATACCCACCAAAGAAGTTGGAGATATGCAACAAACTTTATTGGCGTGCAAAGAGTAATGTTCATTGGAAACCACCCCCCCCCTCAAGTCAAGAAGAGGTGCCTATAGCCCAGTGGTAGGATTCAGCCGGTTCACACCAGTTCAGCAGAACCGGTAGCTAATTTTTTGTTGCCCAGGCCCAGAATGGACTTCCGGGAAGCGCCATCCACACAGAGAACCGGTTGTTCACCTATTCGAATCCCACCACTGCTATAGCTCCAAGTGTCTTTCATACAGGAGTATACTTTATTTATTTATTAACTGTATTTGCTGCCCATCTCACTATATAAGGATGGAAGCACACACTGATTCCATGAATAATTCATTAATGACCACTGGAAGGAAATAAGTGGGCAGATGAGCCAGAGATGATGTTTCTTCTGGCCATCATGAATCTATCTTTTGCGTTAGTATCATATTAACACTCAACATCTTATTACCACTTTATCATGATGGTCATGGGATGATTTATTGAGGATTCAATGAAATCTGTCTAGAGGTAGTCCTTGACTTACAAAGATGATCAGGGGACTGGAGGCTAAAACATACAAAGAACGGTTGCTGCAATTGGGTATGCCTAGTTTAATGAAGAGAAGGACGAGGGGGGACATGATAGCCGCGTTCCAATATCTCAGGGGCTGCCACAAAGAAGAGGGAGTCAAGCTATTCTCCAAAGCACCTGAAGGCAGGACAAGAAGCAAAGCGTGGAAACTAATCAAAGAGAGAAGCAGCCTAGAACTAAGGAGAAACTTCCTGACAGTTGGAACAATTAATCAGTGGAACAGCGCCTCCAGAAGTTGTAAATGCTCCAACACTGGAAGTTTTTAAGAGGAGACTGGACAACCATTTATCTGAAATGGTATAGGGTTTATATTCAACTCTATATTCTATTCCGTTCCATTCCGTTCCGTTCCATTCCATTCCATTCCATTCCATTCCATTCTATTCTATTCTATTCTATTCTATTCTATTCTATTCTATTCTATTCTATTCTATTCTATTCTATTCATTCTGAATTCTATTCTATTCTATTCTATTCTATTCTATTCTATTCTATTCTATTCTATTCTATTCTATTCTATTCATTCTGAATTCTATTCATTCTGAATTCTATTCTATTCTATTCTATTCTATTCTATTCTATTCTATTCTATTCTATTCTATTCTATTCTATTCCATTCCATTCCAATCCCATCCCATCCCATCCCATTCACTGTAGTTGAGCCCAGAATCATGATTATAAGTCACTGCAGTCATAAGCTGAGGTATCAGAAGATTGGATTCAAAGTTACAATCATTTTGTTATGACAGTTGTTTAGTAAATATGGCAGTTGTTAAATGAATCATTTCTCCAAAGGATGTTTTTTGCTAGAAACTGGAAGTAAATGCTAGTTACCGCCAAAAAACTGTCATGACTACAGGATGCTGCAAACATAATTCTATGTGACTACAGAATGCTGCAAACAGTCATAAAGGTGAGTCGGTTGCCAAGCGCCCGAAATGTGATTATGTGACCACAGAGGTGTGAGTGGCTATTGTAATTCCAAAGACGAATTGTAAGTGGCTCTGGGGAGATGCGTCATAACTTTGATCAATTGTTAAGTAACCGGTTGTACGTCAAGGACCACCTGTCATGTGCTTGTCCTATTGCCCAGTTGCATAGGGTTTGACACCAAGTGAGGCCAGATGTTTCTGAAGAGATACCAGTTGAAATTTGATTGACAGTGCTTGGACTGAGTAACCCAAAGTTAACTTTTCCATCTCTCTTTGAAGAGGACGGCTCCATCCACTGGGAGAGGCCTGGGAAGCCAAAGCAGAGGTCCGATTTTCCATTCTACTCGCGTGCTCCCTCTGCTGAGGTAGAGATGACTTCCTATGCGCTCCTTGCTTGCCTGACCAAAAAACCAACCCCGTCCCAGGAAGAATTAACTATAGCAGCTGCCATTGTCAAATGGTTGCTCAAACAACAGAATTCCAATGGAGGATACTCCTCTACACAGGTATGTTTGCTCCTCACAAATTCTCAGAGGATGTTGGAAGGAGCTGTGGGAAGGGCCCCGCTCCCTAGATTAAAATATTCTTTATTCTTAATATTAAAAAGAGGCAGACTATTATTGTCAACGCTGCAAATACTGTATATTCTTGCTTTGACAATATGCAGAACTGTCTGGTATTTTTATAGTTAAATCAGGCAACAGTGAAAGCCAGGAAAAAGAAACCAGAAGTAAATCACGTCTTCCAAGTTAATTGGAAGATGTGAACCATGACCCCAAAATAAGGGAGGGAAAAAATGCTTAGTATGTATGTGTAACGGAAAAGGATCAGATCTAAGCATTCCACCATGCCGTACTGACGTCTCTGTAACCTTAATAAATGCTTTTAGGAAAAAATATGCCTGAAAGTCCTTTTAAGTGTTTCGTTAATCAGACACAAGACAATTATATTTCCCCAAAGGAGAAATAGAGAAAAATCTTAAAGGCAGAAAGCAGCCCCAGTCTCCCTGCCATAAGAAAAACAGCTTCCAACTAAGAAACCTGAAGAGGCTGGCCTTTAGGAATGCAGATTTTCTAATCTGTGAAGAAAGACTGGGCCAGTCCATTCATAAACAAAATGCCTTTAGCCCCCACAGCTGAAGGGATTAAGAATTTACATTCCCTCACCCAAAATCTAAGGACAGGACATGACTTTTAGGACACAATAGGATTAACCCAACACCTCTTCAGACTAGCAAAAACCCACCTCATTGCACAACCCAGAAACATTTCCACTTCAAAGTCTCAGAGCACCATAAAGATCCATCCACTCACTCAGCCATTTTGTCAGCTGTCCCAGAACTGCATGCTATTGTTGGTTCTGCTCATCAATAAACAGGAATCTTCTTTCCTAAGCAGCCTCCATTTCATTTCCAGCATCTTAGCCTCCATTTTATTTCCATCGTCTTACTCCCGACTTGGAACTGGACCTGATTTTTCTTTCAACAGAGCAAATGGAAACCAACCTGATATGATGTGCCTTGATATGGCCTCCAGCTGTGCTGAGTCTCAGCTCCCGGGATTCCCAGTTGAGGTGTGTCATTCAAAAGAAGATGTCGTAGCTTTGCTTTCTCTTGCAGGATACGGTGGTGGCTCTCCAGGCCCTCAGCCAGTACAGGACAATTACTTATTCCAAGGATGGCATCGACACCAGAGTGACCTTGAGTTCAGGAGATGCTGTCCTGACAGAATTCCATGTCAACAGCAACAACTCTCTGCTGCTCCAGTGCCAGGAGCTGCCCCAAGTGCCAGGGGACTACATGGCTGAGGTGACCGGTTGCATCTTTATGCAGGTGAGTGCCCTGGTGAGAGAAGAGGCCAGTGATGATCTGTTTTGGGTTCCCAAGGGAATTATGGGAACGCAAGTAGAGAAGAAGAACATTTTGCTTCTCATGGTGGGCAGCCATGATAAGCAGGAGACAGAACTTCCCCCACAACTTGGCACTTGGGGTCCTGCTGTCCTGAATTCAGAAATAACATGGAACCTTGTCTTCTGTGAATGCATCCAATCCTGCTTTAGAAGCCATTCAAGTTAATGACCATCACCGTGTCTTGAGGGAATGAAATCCATATGTCATTTATTATTATTATTATTTTATTTTAATTTCTATACCGCCCTTCTCCCGCAGGACTCAGGGCGGTGCACAGCATATTAAAAAAAATATAGGAGACCTGAGAAGGGAGGGAAGGGGAGGGAGGGAGCAAAGCACTGGGGAAGAGAAGTGGGCAAAGACTGGTGTTTTAGAGAAGCCATTTTCTGACAAGGATGGAGTGGTTTACACTAGCCAAGCAAAATGCTCCCACCCGGGGTCTTTTGAGAGTTGCTAGCAACTAAATTGTACACATGAATGAAGCACTCCTCCCAAGATATTTCCTTCTTCTATTTGGATTACTGCAAGACACTCTACATGGGGCTGCCCTTGAAGACCATCCGGAAGCTACAACTGGCCCAAAATGCCACAGTGTGCGCAGTGATGGGTGCTCTTAGATTTACCTATTTAATATCTCTGTTGGGCAAGCTGCACTAGCTCTCAGTTTCCTTCTGGGTGCAATTGAAGGTGCTGTTCATTTATTTGTTTATATTTCATACTTCTTAACTGCCCTTCTCCTCAGAGAGGGCAATGGTAGGATTCAAATATGTGAAAAACCGGTTCTCTGTGTGGATGCCGCTTCCAGAAGTCCATTCTGGGCCTGGGCCTGGGCCTTTTCTCTGATCAGATAAGTCAATTTGGCCATCTCAGTGAATTCCATCCTCTTCACCAACCATTCCTCTATTGTGGGGGTGTTGAATCTTTCCATCTTTGCGCGTATAATAATCTTGCTGCAGTTATCATGCACAACAGCAAAGTTCTATGACTTTTTTCCCAACTGTCCATTAAATCCCCAAAGAAAAGCCTCTGGTCTCAACTGTATACAAATCTTTAAATCCTCTGTATCTGTGTGTATTTGAATTCAGATTTTTCTTGCTCTTTTACATATCCCACTTGTTTCAAACCTCCAAATTCTTCCGTCACAGAAGTGTTGAACATCCCAAATAGCAACAGCAACAACACTTAGACCAGGGATGGTGAAACTTTTAGAGACTGAGTGCCCCAAAACTGCCCCCACCCCCCCACTCTGCCCCCCGCCCCACCTGCCCACAGGGCCACCCACCGCCACCACGGTCTGCCGCAGCAGATCACCCAGATGGCCCAGCAGCACCATGTTGGCCACGCTCTCCCCCACACCCCGCAGCATCATCTGCATTCAATGGGGCGTGAGGGCAGAGTCTTGTCCCCATTGCCCGGCTGCCATGTCCTTGTCTGCGCTGCTCCACATGGGCTGTGCTCGGGGGCGACTCTCCTCCGGGGGCTGCTGGTGAGGAGGAGGCTGTGAGGGGAGACAGGGCTGGGGCGACGGCGTGCATGCCCACAGAAGGCTCTGAGTGCCATCTCTGGCACGTGTGCCATAGGTTCGCCACCATTGACTTAGACTTATATACCGCTTCACAGTGCTTTACAGCCCTCGCTAAGCGGTTTATAGAGTCAGCCTCTTGCCCCCAACAATCTGGGTCCTCATTTTTACTGACCTCGGAAGGATAGAAGGCTGAGTCAACCTTGAGCCGGTCAGGATCAAAGGAATAGAACTGCTGGCAATGTGAGCAAAGTTAGCCTGCCGTACTGCATTCTAACCACTGCACCACCACGGGTTATCAAATGATGACATTTCTATTCCAGACCGCCTTGAAATACAATGTCCCTTTGCGACAAGAAGATGCACCATTTAGGCTGGATGTGAAGACAGTTCCTGAGACTTGCACAAGAGCCAAAGCTCACGTCACATTTGACATTGCCGTGAATGTCAGGTAATCTCTTCCTTGGATCAATGCTGAACCTTGCTTCCTTGGACAGATACAAGCACTTCTCCTCCAGGGATGAATCATGTCTGAGGATCCAAAGGCTGCTACTCAGCTCCCTCGCCTTCTGAAAGGCCACAGTTCTACATTCCAGAACTTCCATTCAATGGCAACATGGGATGGAGGCAGTGGTGGGATTCAAATAGGTGAACAACCAGTTCTCTGTGTGGATTCTGCTTCCGGAAGTCTATTCTGGGCCTGGGCAACAAAAAATTAGCTACCGGTTCTGCCGAAGCAGTGCGAACTGGCCGAATCCCACCACTGGATGGAGGCCCTGAGGGCAGGGCCAATCTTTTGTGAACCTGCATGCAGTATTTTGCCTCAAGTTGAGTATTTCTTGGTTTTAAAAAAGAGTCACATGCCTTCTTTCCTTTCTTGGTTTCTCAGTTACACTGGCCAACGTCTGGTTTCCAATATGGCAATGGTCCAGATTAAGATGCTATCCGGATTCATCCCGGTGAAATCCAGTGTAAAAAAGGTATTTTTTTCCCAGTTTCCTTTTTCCACTAAATCTTCGGTGCCCTATTTCTTGACGCAGGTATGTACTTTTGGGGGAATCCATCATAACTCTGAACATTCGCTAGGTGACTGGCTGTAAGTCAAGGCTTACCTGCATGCTTAGTTGACAGAATAACAGAGTTGGACGGGACCTTGGAGGTCTTCTAGTCAACCCTCTACTCAGGCAGGAAACCCTATATCATTTCAGACAGATGGTTGTCCAGTCTCTTCTTAAAAATTTCCAGTGTTGGATCACTCACAACTTCTGGAGAGAAGTCGTTCCATTGATTAATTGTTCTCACTGTCAGGAAGTTTCTCCTTAGTTCTAGGTTGCTTCTCTCCTTGATTATTATTATTATTATTATTATTATTATTATTATTATTATTATTATTATTATTATTATTATTATTATTATTATTATTATTATTA
>NW_015387012.1:190651-193889 GCF_001527695.2 Protobothrops mucrosquamatus | reverse complement strand
TAGCCAATGCAGCTCGCGCAGAAGCGGCGTAACGTGGGAGTGACGAGTCCCTCCCAACACCGCCCGCGCGGCCGCATTTTGGACCAACTGGAGCCTCCGGGTGCTCCTCAAGGGAAGCCCCATGTAGAGAGCATTGCAGTAGTCCAGGCGGGAAGTCACAAGGGCATGAGTGACCGTGCGTAGGGCGTCCCGGTCCAGATTAGTTTCCATCTGTTGCTTCTTGTCCTGCCTTCAGGTGCTTTGGAGAATAGGTTGACCCCCCCCTCTTCTTCGTGGCAGATATTGGAACACTGTAGTCAAGTCAGTTCTTAGTTCTTCTTTTCATTAGACTGGAGGAGTGATACAGCAACTGTCTTTAGGGTTGTCATACAGAAGAAGAATAGATTTGTTTTCAATTGCCCCAGAGACAAAGACCAGAATGAGTGGGTTACTGCTACCAGGAAGCAGATTCAGGCTAGACTCAGAAGACATTCCTGATTGTATGAGCAGGTAGCCTGTGGAACAGGCTGCCGCTTGAAGTGCTGAATTTTTCTCCACTAGAGGCCTTCAAGATTGGAAGGCCATCTGCCAAAGATGACATCACGGATTCTTTACTGAGCAGGAGGTTTAACTTAGTGACTTACAACATCAGCTCCAACTCTATAACCACCTAGTTCAGGGGTAGGCAACCTTGCCTCTTTTATGACTTGTGGACTTCAACTCCCAGAATTCCTGAGCCAGCAATGCTGAGGGGAAAGGGAGAGGTTTCCAAGCTGAGCCATGCTGGCTCAGGAATTCTGGGAGTTGGAGTCCACGAGTCATAAAAGAGGCAAGGTTGCCTACCCCTGAACTAGTTAAATAAGTATGACTATGAATGCTACTAAAGCTCTTTGTGTTTTTTCCCCAATGTTTCCACACCTCAAGCTGGAAAAACAGAGTCAGGTGAAGAGGACTGAAGTGAACATCAATCATGTCCTGCTATACTTGGAGGAGGTGAGTGAGCATCAGGAGCAGAGCCCAAGCAGGGGACAAGATCATTCAGTCAAGGAGATAAAATGCAGGGCAGGACAGCTTATTTTCTCCTTGTCCTTATTTTTCTTGGAAGCAAAGAGTTACAAGCTTATTATGGGTTGAGTTTTTTCAAGTGGATGCCACACTCTCTATTTCTGGTCAAGGACAGCTTCCACACTTTACACAAAGATGTACACTCAGAGGCAGGTATATTTCCTATGTCGGTGTTTCACAACCATCGGCAACTTCAAGATGCATGGACTTCAAATCCCAGAATTCCTCAGCCAGTAAGTTTGAGAAACCCTGTTCTACGTAAACAAATAGCATATCTCTCATCTGTCATGATGCTGCTTAATTCTATTACAACATTAGAATATGTCAGTTGGAATTCTCCCCATATTAAATAATAGTATCTTCTCAGCCAAAGGATGCTCAAATGGCAAATTCCACATCACTAGGACTGATGATGATACCTAGGCAGGTAATAAAACATCTTCAAGCAAACAACCAAGCTCAGAGATCAGAAAGGACTCAACAGTGTGATGTCTGCAGAACCGTCTGTCTTGCTTAAACCTCCCCTCAAGTAATCTCATAATCAACTTTTCTCTGCAGGTAAGCAACACAATCCAGACTTTCTCTTTCACAGTGGAGCAGGAGACACCCATCCAGGGTCTGAAGCCTGCCTCAGCGATTGTCTACGATTACTATGAAACTGGTGAGAAGGGACTGAATGGTGGCAGCTCCAATTAGCTTCATTAATTATTTTTCAACATGCAGTTGCTCAGCATTTTTTCTCCTTTTTGCATTGGGAGATTAAGGGCTCAAAAATGGGCAAAAGTAACAGCCCTTCGGCTTTGCCGAAAGTGGGCATGTGTTTGGCCCTTAAAGCAGGGGTCCCCAATAAGCTGTGGCCTATTCAGTACTGGGCTGCAAGACTGGCGGGCTGGCACACATGCACGTGCAACTCAACTTACACAAATGACAGGCTAGCGTGTGCACACATACACGCACAGCTCAACTCATGCCAAGTTGAGCTGTGTGTGTACATGTGCACACACTGGGGCCACTGCTCACGCGGCCCAGTTCCCCTGTCCCCTGCCGCAAAGTTTGGAAACCGCTGCCTTAATCCGCTGCTTGGTGGGAAAAATCCATCAGATTCTTGGGGAGATTTCAGGATTTTTAATGAAACAGATAAATTTCCTCCTGCACAACATTTGAAACTGTGTGCAAAATCAGAGAACAATCACCCTCCCCTGACTGGTCTGCATGTTGTAATTTACTTAGTTGTTTAAAAACAACCTTGCGTTTCACAACCTAGCTCAGGCATTTCCAGGCAGCATGATTAAGTCCAAATCCACAAGGGTTGTTTTGTGTCACTGGGGCTGCTGCTGGCTGGGGTCATAGAAGTGGGAGCCTAGAGTGGCTGTGCAGAATGGAGCTTTTCATCTATTCCCTTGGAGCTTTTTTAGTTGCATCTCTGTGGGTGCTCCGGACAGAAGCACTTGGATGTGGGGGTGAAAAATATCAAGTTGGCGGTTGAAACTCAGGCCCCTCCATGTGGGTTCTGTTTGTCTGCAACTGGTTAGGATTAGGTTAGGATAAGATATGATAAGATAAGATAAGATAGATAGGACAGGACAGGACAGGACAGGACAGGACAGGACAGGACAGGACAGGACAGGACAGGACAGGACAGGACAAGACTAGACTAGACAAGACAAGCTTTATTGTCATTTTTTACTATGAGCACACTGGCCCACATTAAAAATGAAATTGTGCTGCCTGCTTTGAAAGAAAGTATATATCAGGCATGTCAAACTGCTGGCCTGCAGGCCGGATGCGTCACGCCAAAACTGCACCCACTCCATTGCCGGCAATGGGGAAAAAGTCGTGATACGTCACACAACGTCACATGATGTCGCGAGTTTGACACGCCTGGTATATATCTACCCTTACACATACATAACATATGCTACATACACACACATGCTACACACACACACACACACACACAGATGATGCAGATGATGGATGGCGTAGATGATGGATGGCGCAGATGATGGATGGCGTATAAAAGAGACTCTCTCATGGACTGGCACGTAACCCTGACGAAGTCGGAAGGAGTCCGACGAAAGCTTGGTGTAGTTTTGTTTTATGTTTTATGTTATTAAACTTTGTATAGTTTGATATACTCCTGGTGTTCACAGTTTGTTTTTGGAAAGATATATATATATATATATATATATAT
>NW_015387012.1:185293-190623 GCF_001527695.2 Protobothrops mucrosquamatus | reverse complement strand
ATATATATATATATATATATATATATATATATATATATATATATATATATATATATATATATATATATATATTCACACACCCATATATATATATTCACACACACACAAACATACACACATATATATATTAATCACTGTCCATTTTGAACACATAGCGGAAAGAAGAAACTTGAGAGTTCACAAGGTTGATGCTATATGGAACAAAACTGTGGCTGAATCTGGATGTTCTGATTCGGATACCACGAATCCCCCTCCCAGAAGGCAACAAGGAAAACGGGTTGTGAAGACAATGTGTAGCATCCCAGACAATCCTGCAGACCCTGCAGTCCCCCTTTGTGCACCTTTGTATTCCTGGAGCAGTATCATGAACCATCCAATACAGATCAAAGTCTAGGAGAGACACACCTCAGCCCTGACATTCTTTTCTTTTTTGCATTTCAGGTGAACTTGCTACAGCCGAGTACACTGCCCCCTGCAGTACAGGTAAAGCATGAGTTGCCATTGGCCCAAATGTTTTTAGGTACATGTAGTCCTCAATTTACGACCACAAACCATTTGTTTAGTGACCATTCCAAGTTACAACGGCACTGAAAACAGTGGCTTATGACCGTTTTTCAGCCTTATGGCCATTGCAGCATCCCCGTGGTCACGTGATTAAAATTTGGACACTTGGCAACTGGCTCATATTTATGATGGTTGCAGTATCCCAGGGTCATGTGATCACCTTTTGTGACCGTCTGATGAGCAAAATCACTGGGAAAGCCAGATTCACTTAACAACCGGGTCACTAGCTTAACAATTTCAGTGATTCAGTTAGCAACTGTGGCAAGAAAGGTTGTAAAATGGGGCAAAACTCACCTAACTCGCTTAGCAAGAGAAATTTTGGGCTCAATCGTGGTCGTACATCGAGGACTACCTATAGTTACTTCTCTGGCTTATTTCAGGATAATATGTCCTTGCTCAATAATAGCAACTGTGAGAGGGATCTCGGAATCCTAATGGACAATCACTTAAATATGAGCCAGCAGTAATAATAATAATAATAATAATAATAATAATAATAATAATAATAATAATAATAATAATAATAATAATAATAATAATAATAATGATAAAGTTGGAAGGGACCTTGGAGGTCATCTAGTCCAACCCCCTGCTCAGGCAGGAAACCCTATACCATTTTGGACAAATGGATGTCCAGTTTCTGCAGTGCAGCCTAGCACTGTGTTGGCTTTTTTGGCAGCTGCAGCACACTGCTGCCTCATATTTAAATGATTGTCCACTAGGACTCTGAGATCCCTCTCACAGTTACTACTATTGAGCAAGGTACCCCCTATACTATAGCTGTACATTTGGTTTTTCTTGCCTAAATGTAGAACCTTGCTTTTTTCACCATTGAATTTCATTTTGTTAGATAGCGCCCAGTGTTCAAGTGTGCTGCAGCTGCCAAAAAGGCCAACACAGTGCTGGGCTGCATTAACAGAGGGATAGAATCAAGATCACGTGAAGTATTAATACCACTTTACAATGCCTTAGTCAGGCCACACTTGGAATACAGCATCCAGTTTTGGTCACCACGGTGTAAAAAAGATGCTGAGACTCTAGAAAAAGTACAGAGAAGAGCAACAAAGATGATGAGGGGACTGGAGGCTAAAACATATAAGGAAGGGTTGCTGGAATTGGGTATGTCTAGGTTTAATGAAGAGAAGGACCAGGGGGGACATGATAGCAGTGTTCCAATATCTCAGGGGCTGCCACAAAGAAGAGGGAGTCAAGCTATTTTCCAAAGCACCTGAAGGCAGGACAAGAAGCAATGGATGGAAACTAATCAAGGAGAGAAGCAACCTAGAAATAAAGAGAAATTTCCTGTCAGTTAAACAATTAACCAGTGGAACAACCTGCCTCCAGAAGTTGTGAATGCTCCAATACTGGAAGTTTTTAAGAAAAGACTGGACAACCATTTGAAATGGTATAGGGTTTCCTGCCTGAGCAGGGGGTTGTACTAGAAAACCTCCAAGGTCCCGTCCAACTCCATTATTATTGCTGTTGTTGTTGTTGTTGTTACCATCATCATCATCATCATCATCATCATCATCATCATCATCATCATCATCATCATCATTCTTTTTGTTGTTATTATTATTGTTATTATTATCATTATCATTATCATCATCATTATCACCATTATCTTCATTATTATCATTATTATGTTTGTGTGTGAGGAGAGAGTTATTTCATTTGGGCATTCTGCTTAATGCCACCCTAAATTTTGTTTTTTATCAGTTGATCTGAGCTGTTTTTACTTTCTTACTTACTTTCTAACTTTTCTTTCATGACAGATGACATCAAGGAAATCTATGAAGCCTAAGGATTCAGCTCATGTTTTCCGGAATAGCTCAGAAAGAATGAATTTCTGGGAAACTAAGGAGGATTGTGGTTTTATACATACTAACATATTAAACGTTAAATACTACAAACAATTTAATGCCTTGTTTGTAATACATTTTTTTTGAACTGTAAGCCACCCAGAGTCATTGACTGAAGTGGGTGGCTATAGAAATTGAATAAATAAATAGCTGAAGGATGGTTCGGATTCTTTGTGTCTGACATTGCTCTCCTGCTCTTCTCCTACAACTTGTGAGTTGTTAAAACTAGACAAAGAAATGGTGTTCAGGTATTGTGTGAAGCCATCATGCAATGTCTTTAGTTGCTGACTAGTGTATCATAGTCAGCTAGTAGGAGGAGCCAAGATGGTGGACAGGAAGCAAAGGCTGTAAAGAGCTCCTCCAAAAGTAAAAGCTTTTTTTTCTTTTATTTTCTTTTTATTTTAGCTTTTAACCCTTTTTTAACACTTGCATTTTAACCTACTTTCACCCATTTTTAACCTATTTTTAACCTATTTTTAACCCATTTTAAATCTGTTTTAATCCTTGTTTGACTTTTTATAATAGTCAAAGACTTTTTATAAAGAATATATACTGGAATGAATAAATAAATAACCTTTTTCAGGATCAAGGCAGCTCTTTTGTTTTCCTTGTGCCTTATTTTCCAAAAGAAAATCAAATGGGTGTTTCCATCTGTTCTGGCAGCAGTCCCGACAGCATGTTGCAGTAATGAAGACTTTGGTTTTTTTTTAAATTGTTGTGGGGAGAGGTAGGGGGAGCAGGGAGATCTTTTTTTAGACAGAAATTAAAAATGTAGTTCAAATATAGTTCAAATATGTCCATAGTTTATAAATGCAATGTCAAGATTCCGACCGACAAAGCCAACAGAGTAGACATCTTTGAGACATTCCGATCTCTTAATGTAAAACTTTATTGAGTACATCAATTCAGCACGACTGAAAGCGAAACCAGCTCTGGCAAGACCCCACCCGTCCCCATATAGTAAAAGCACAGAATTCTTCCTCTTCCCTCTTGACCATGTCACATTGTCCAATTAAATGCAAAAATATTGTTTTGAGAAAATATCCTTGGCCTGGCCAGGTGCTGGGTGAACCGTCCTTGGCTCTTATGGTCTGGCTTCTTAATCTTTGAAGTCTGCATTCCAATCCTTTCCCTCCCTCCCAAGCTTGTTGGTGTTATGTGCTCCTGGCTACTTTCCTTCGTGACCAGAGGCAAGCTCACCTGATCAACAACCATCCAAGACACAGTGAAGGCCTTTTGTTTCGTTTATTGCAATAAGCAGGGAGAGAAGCTATCAAAGCTTGGTTCTCTCCAAAGTTCCAACCCAAAATATTTCCTTCTTTATACAATCCTTGTCCCGGCCACACATCCCTCCTCTTTCCCCATTGGCTGAGGTACTATGAGGTTACACGCTTTCCGACCGCCTCTCACACATTTCCTGATAACATATTAAATCATGTTCACATATACACTAATAATAAGAAAAATTGGACATTTAAATGGTTATTTTAAACTCTGTGGATATTTATGTCCCCATTTAGAACAATACATTCTTTCCTGTTTTTCAATTCAGTGTCTTTCCTGGCTAGCCATTTCCTCTTACAGTTATTTTTTTATAGTTTGTCTTCTTCCTTTTCCCACTCTAAGACCCAGCTATTTTTGCCCATGTGTTTATTTTACTTCCTTTCTTTATGATCTCTTTTCCTGGTTCCCATATATTATAGGTTTTTTTCTCTACTCAGTAAATTTCCACTGCAGCAAATTCAATTTTAAATTTCTCTTTCAATATTAAATTTTGATGACCTTTCTTTTACTTCTATCATTGGCAAGCTGAGAAGCAATAATTGTCGCACCAGCAAAAGCATGCTTCGATACTTGATACACTGGGAAGCTTTTTCACACCGAGCATTCTGCCAATCAATCCCTTCATTCCGGGAGAAGGTAGGGTTGTGTGGAAAAAAGGTCTGAAGGTGCAAGCTCTGAAAAAAGTAAATTATCTCAAAGCGCTTTGGCTAACATACAAGTGCTATCCAGAAACTGCAAGCTGGGGTTACTCTTATTGATTTTGGCTGGCTTAAAAACACATACACACACACACCAAAGTCCATCCTTTCATTGCTCCATCGGTGAATGCGCAGGGAAAAAAAAACCCATTGTGAAGCAGAAGGAATGGAGCACAGGAGTCGAATGGATCTTTGCTTACCACGAAATGAAATTTGGCAGGTGACCTGGACAGACCTCTTGATCTGGCACAAGCCAGCAACTGTTTTTCAAAGCACAGCAGAAAAAGAGCCACCTTCTGATTCAGAAGGATATTTGTAAGAGGATGAAAGTGAAGGGTTCTGGAACAAAGGGAAATTGTTAGTCTAACTCAGGGGTAGGCAACCTTGGCTCTTTTATGACTCGTGGACTTCAACTCCCAGAATTCCTGAGCCAGCCATGCTGAGGGGAAAGGGAGAGGTTTCCAAGCTGAGCCATGTTGGCTCAGGAATTCTGGGAGTTGAAGTCCACGAGTCATAAAAGAGCCAAGGTTGCCTACCCCTGGTCTAACTGTTGCTTTTTGTAATCGGCTTTTGCACCAGGGAAATCTCATGCAGGCGTGAGAATCATGTACATGGGTGGGATTTATTTTATTTATTTTATTTACATAAACTTATATGCCGCCCTTCTCCCTATAGGACTCAGGGCGGCTTACAGCATATTAAAACATACAAACGCCATCCCCTATAAAACCAATTAAAAACCAAATATTTGTCGCTGTATAGTTATTAAGATTCAAATTAAAATTGTCCCTATTTAAAATTCTCCCTAGGCCAGACCCGCTTGTTGAAAAAGCCATGTCTTGAGGGCGCGGCGAAAAGATAGGAGGTCCGGAATCGTCCGGATCTCGGGGGGTAGTTCGTTCCAGAGGGTGGGGGCACCCAC
>NW_015387012.1:182935-185119 GCF_001527695.2 Protobothrops mucrosquamatus | reverse complement strand
GCCCTCTCTGAGGGGGCCAAAATTTCGCCCCCTATAGACAGCGATGGGGTCAGCTGACTATGCCGAGGCGCCGGCAACCACAGCCACTCGGTCTTGGAAGGGTTGAGTCTGAGTCTATTCCTCCCCATCCAGACCCGTACGGCCTCCAGGATGTACTGAAGGAGGGAATGTACTGAAGGAGGGAATAAGGGAGTGTACATGAATGATTGATGTCTTCCTTATGATGTAATGGCTCTGTTGACTGATTTTCATTGGCTAACAAAGGTTTATAAAGCAATGCTACTAGCTTTCTAAGGTGTGGCACTTCTGGACATAACTCTGCCAGCGTTCCAGATTGTTGGCCACCCAGCAGCTTGATTTGATCAGATAAAGTGCTGCTTGACCAAGAAGTTTCCACTTGGGTTATCTGATTAGATTATGATATCTCAAGTTCAAGTAAGGGATTGGGACCTTACAAAGGAAGGAAGGAAGGAAGGAAGGAAGGAAGAAAGAAAGAAAGAAAGAAAAAGAAAGGAAGGAAGGAAGGAAGGAAGAGAGAGAGAGAAAGAAAGAAAGAAAGAAAGAAGGAAAGAAAGAAAGAAAGAAAGAAAGAAAGAAAAAGAAAAAACCCCAGCTTTCCTAACTCCAAGGGTGACGGATGTGGCTTGCTGGCTGCAGAGCAGGAAGTTATACTATACTTCTGTGTCAGAAGCAGCGAGGCGCTTCTGTAATGAAAGGATCTGCCAGTGACATCACTGTTGCCTGTGGGACACCCAATTGGGGGCTCCTTTCATGTCTCCATTAACGAGCTCACCATAGTGGTACCTATTTATCTACTCGCATTTGCACGCTTTCGAACGGCTCGGTTGGCAGGAGCTGGAGCGAATGACGGGAACTCACCCTGTCGCACAGCAGCATTCGGGTCTCAAACACGAGCCTGCAAACTGTCAGTCCAGCATCCTAACCATGTGAGCCACCATGTTCCAGAACAGGAAGTTTAAAAACACTGTGATGATTTTTTGGGGGGGGGGGGAAGAAAGTCCTTTAGGTGGCAGTTGTGGCTTGGAGAGCCTTTCCACAACTTCTTGTTGTGCACCTGTTGAACCCTTTCTTGCTTCAGGAGTTCCTGCACTCAGTCACTCAAGCCCTGGTCATCTCCTGTTTGGACTATTGCAATGTACTCTACATGGGGCTACCCTTGAGGAGTATTTGGAAGGTAGAGCTGGCCTAGAATGTGGCTGCATGGACAGTTCTAAGAGTCTCAGAGTGGCCTGTGTAACACCTCTTCCATGAGCTTTCAGTTTGCTTCCTGGTATAATTCAAGGTATTGGTTGTTACCTATAAAGCTCTTTATGGCATGGATCTAGGTTATCTGAGGAACCGTCTCAACCTGATAGTATCGGCCCACCCCACTCATGCTATTCTGGAATTGATTACTGGATTAACTATAAGATCTCACCTCCACCATATTATATATTCCCCAGCTATCTTGGCTGTTGTGTTTTCGGTTCATTGGCAATTGACGAAGACACATGGTGGAAATAACAAGCTCTTTATTTCTCTCTCCTACAACCAAGCAAGCAGTAAAAGGCACGCAGGCCTTTTATAGTGCCTGAATCCCGGACAGTGTGAACCAATAGGAATTGCCCATTTTCGCGCCTTGCGCATGCGCACAAGGCTGGCGCCACCCTGTCTGGTCCCAGGCAGCTTTTGGATTGCCCGGGACCATTTGCAACAATTCTGAGCCTGCTTTCAGCTCTTGCAGGCTCAGGACACATCATTGGCTATTTCTTGTTAATTTTAAAGTATTTATTGTTTTATTGTTTTACTGTTTTAATTTTCATACTATGTAATTTAAGTTTTATACTATAGCTTACTACAGCTTTATAGTTTGTAAGTCGCCCAGAGTCATGTGACAGCGAGATGGGAGGCAAATGAATTTAATAAACAGATTTTTAAAAAAATCTTGATCAGCTTGAACATTGGGGCCCATCCAACAAAATGTTGTTCAATGGTTTTCCTGCACATAGGCAGGAAAAACCAGATGCCCAGGTGTGAGATAATATGGTACTTGGCTAAGTAGCAGAACCACGAGAAAAAATGGGGCGTCCTGGTAGACCAAAGCCATCAAGATGCTGCAACTGTCAAAAGAGCTAATGCCATTTTAGGCTGCATCAATAGAAACAACAACAACAACAACAACAA
>NW_015387012.1:164275-181935 GCF_001527695.2 Protobothrops mucrosquamatus | reverse complement strand
GAAATTCCTCCTTAGTTCCAGGTTGCTTCTCTCCTTGATTAGTTTCCATCTGTTATTTCTTGTCCTGCCCTCAGGTGCTTTGGAGAATAGCTTGACTCCCTCTTCTTTATGGCAGCCCCTGAGATATTGGAACACTGCCATCACGTCCCCCCTCGTCCTTCTCTTCATTAAACTAGACATACCCAATTCCAGCAACCGTTCCTTATATGCTTTAGCCTCCAGTCCCCTAATCATCTTTGTTGCTCTTCTCTGTACTCTTTTTAGAGTCTCAACATCTTTTTTACATCGTGGTGACCAAAACTGGATGCAGTATTCCAAGTGTGGCCTTACCAAGGCATTGTAAAGTGGTATTAATACTTCACGTGATCTTGATTCTATCCCTCTGTTAATACAACCTAGCACTGTGTTGGCTTTTTTGGCAGCTGCACCACATGGCTGACTCATATTTAGGTGATTGTCCACTATGACTCCAAGATCCCTCTCACAGTTGCTACTATTGAGCAAGGTACCAGGAAGTGGTCATTCTGTTCTCTCTGAACTTCTCAGACTGCACCTTGAACAGTATGTCTGGATCTGGTAGCCACAATAAAAGGAAGGTGTGGGGGGAATTGGAAAGAGTTTAGAAAAGATGGGTGAAGATGATGGTGGTGGTGGGTGTTGTGTCCTGAGCCTGCTAGAGCAGAAAGCAAGCTCAGAATTGTTGCAAACGGTCCCAGGCAAATGAAAAGCTGCCCGGGACCAGACAGAGCGGCACCAGCCTTGTGCGCATGCGCAAGGCGTGAAAATTGTCAGTTCCTATTGGTTAACACTGTCAGGGTCTCAGGCCCTATAAAAAGGACTGCGTGCCTTTTGTTGCTTTGCTTGGTTGTAGGAGAAGTTTAATAAAGAACTTGTTGCTTCACCATGTGTCTTCGTCAATTGCCAACGAACGGAATACACAAAAGTGGGGATATTTGAAGACTGTGTAGGACAGGGGTAGGGAACCTTGGCTCTTTTATGACTTGTGGACTTCAACTCCCAGAATTCCTGAGTCAGCATGGCTGGTTCCTTTCCCCTAGTGTAGGAAGTCAGCACACGCGCGCACGCACGCACACACACACACACACACAAGAATGAAATACTTTGGGGAATATTAAAAAAGGGCAGAATATTATATTTCTCCAAAAGGATAAATGGGAAAAGAGGTAGAAAAAAGGAAGAAACCAACCCCCCTCCCAGTGGAGACTTCTTGATCAAGCAGCACTTTATTTGATCAAATCAAGCAACTGGGTGGCCAACAATCTGGAACGCTGGCAGAATTACGTCCAGAAGTGCCAGACCTTAGAAAGTTAGTAGCATTACTTTATAAACCTTGTTAGCCAATGAAAATCAGACAACAGAGTCATTTACATCATAAAGAAGACATCAATCATTCCTGTACACTCCCTTATTCCCTCCTTCAGTACATCCCAACCATATACATGATTCTCACGCCTGCATGAGATTTCCCTGGTGCAAAAGCCGATTACAAAAAGCAAGAAAGCAACAGACCAGTGGTGGCAAACCTTTTAGAGACCGAGTGCCCATACTGCCACCCAAAACCCACTTATGTATCGCCGGGTGCCGGGTGGGTGCAGCCTCTAGACCAGCGGGCCACGGAAATGGCTGGCTGGTGCATGCATGTCTGGGTGCGCATTTCCCCCCCCCACTCGCGATAGCGCCTGTGGCCCTGTTTGTGCATGTGCATGGGTGCAAATGGAATGCTAGCGCAGGGCGGGTGTCCGCAGCCCGTTTGCACACGTGCTGCTAGCCCGGGCGGTTTGCGTGGCCTGTTTGTGCATGTGCGAATGAGCTGCTAGCCGCCGTGGGGGGTGCGCAGCCATTCGCACATGCGCATGAGCATGGCACCAGCACATGCCACATGCATGAATGGGGCTGCTAGTGCCGCACCAGTGTACGCGGCCTTGTTTGGGTCCACACGCACGCACACACACCAATTTTGAAGCTGCTCTCCTTCCCTCCTTTCCTGGAGCCCAGAAAGGTTGGAGACCTCTGGCTTAGGGAATGTCAATGTCAGTGTTCTTCTGCTTATAAGGGCTTCGGGTGTGGGTGTGTCGAGTGAGGGTCTTTTGATGGGTCTTTATAAGTTCTGTTATATGCTTCCCAGAGTCACTTTGTGTGAAATGGTGGCCATATAAATTTGAGAAACAACACTGAAATAAATAAAGGCTTGGTTTCCAGATCTTCCACCATCTTGGTAGTTCTCTTGCACTTCCCCCCAATTTTCCAGCATCCTTTTTCAACTATGGCGCTCAGAATCTTCTTAGTAAAATGGATTTTTTTTTCTTTTTAAGCACCCAGGATGTTGTCCCAGGAAATGCTGGGTTTTGTTTTTTGTTTTTGGCATGGTGCGTTAATGCTAATTAAGCACACAAGATGTGTAAATCTTTTTGAAATCTTTGCTTTGCGAAAAAAGAGTCACTTGGGATTAAAGTTTCCAAACCAAGCCTGGAGATTTGTTCTAAGGCCGTGGGTTTTAAAGGGTTACAGTTGGAAAATCATGACATCGGTTAGTGGATACAGAAAGTGAGCATTGTGGCTGCTAGGCAAATATGAGCTGGTTGGAAGATAACTTACGGAGCCAGTTTCGCTAACTTTCAATCATAAGGCACAGCACCACTGGAAAACAATTTGGCAATTGAGTTATCTCAACTTAATCCTCTTCCTTCTCAGCAACCAGGAAGATCAATTAATGCAAACAGAATTGGCTGTTGCAATCTGTTCCAGCCCATTTCTTATCTTCTCTGTTTGCAGATAGACAGTATAAGTAGCAGCAGCTATAGGGAGAATGATCAGGGGCCTTGGCTTTGCACACCACCAGACATCCAAAAACCATGGGGAAGGGATGGATCTGGGAGGTACCCAGCCTCTCCCTGCTGCTGGTGGTGATTCTTCTTCCTCGGACTTCCTTGGCTAATTACACCGAACCGTAAGATGCTTGTTGGACCTTCTTGTCTTCCTTCTTTCCTCATCAGTTCTCCACTTGCAGCTTTGTCCTTCCTTCTTCTTCTTTGCGGGTTTGCAAGTAGGAAATTCACCCACTCAACAGAGGAGTCATTGTATGGCTGCTGCCCCAGTATGGCAACAGCTGGCTTTGTATGGCTCAGAGGTTTAGAAAAATCAATTGGAGACCCATCCACAAACTCTGAGGCCAGAGGAAGCAAACCTAGCATTCTCATGAGTAATAATAATAATAATAATAATAATAATAATAATAATAATAATAATAATAATAATAATAATAATAATAATAATAATAATAATAATAATAATAATAAAGTTGGAAGGGACCTTGGAGGTCATCGAGTCCAACCCCCTGCTCAGGCCGGAAACCCTACACCATTTCGGACAAATGGCTGTCCAGTGTCTTCTTAAAAACTTCCAGTGTTGGAGCATTCACCGCTTCTGGAGGCAGGTTGTTCCACTGGTTAATTGTTCTAACTGTCAGAAAGTTTCTCCTTAGTTCTAGGTTGCTTCTCTCCTTGATCAGTTTCCATCCGTTGCTTCTTGTCCAGCCTTCAGGCGCTTTGGAGAATAGCTTGACTCCCTCTTCTTTGTGGCAGCCCCTGAGATACTGGAAGACTGCTATCATGTCCCCCCTCGTCCTTCTCTTTGTTAAACTAGACATGCCCAATTCCAGCAACCGTTCCTTATATGCTTTAGCCTCCAGTCCCCTAATCATCTTTGTTGCTCTTCTCTGTGCTCTTTCTAGAGAGTCTTTGTAGGCCATCAAAAGCTAGTTAGAGGAACTAGGATTTGTTTCATTAGATGAAACAAACATTCCGGATGGGTTTGCCACGGCTATGCAATGCTCTATATTCAAAGACAAAAAAACTGGGAGTGATGGGGTATTCATGCAGCTCTTATCTGCAACTCTTTAAAGCAGCCGTGTCTCTTTGCAAAATTCTGCTGTTGCAGACAGCACACTCCAAATCCCCTTTGGGCATTTCAATCCAGAATGCTTCACAATTGTCTTACCCGATAGGAATTTATTCCAGAGCCCAATGTGAGGAGGAAAATTCAGATTATGGACTATCACTACCCCTTATTTCTAGAAAATTGTGCTGGTCCCATTTTGTTGAATGTGACCAGACATGTACACAAACGGTAGCATAAAGATGATTTAATTAGGGCTCAGAAGTAATACTTTTCTGGGCTTCCAAAATTTATTGAATCATGGCTAATCAGGTAGATCCAAAATAACAAATTAAGGTGACAACATATCTTGGTTAATCTAATGCAGGTCCAAAATCCAGTTTAGTTACATTTTGCAAAGAGTTAATGATTCAAAAAAGTTTGATGGCCTTTTGCCCAGAACAGAGCAGAATGTTTTTTTTTAAAGATTTCAGGATTTTTTCCATGAAAACACATGGATCTTGTGACTAGAGAGTTTAGCTCTCTGGATTGTACAGGCAGTTAATTCAAAAATCATAAGATTTTTCATAGAATTGTGGGGGATCATGGTTTATATGAATGTTTTTTCCTCCCTAACATCAACCCTATCCTATACTTATGTGCATTATTCATTTGGATATTGGTATTCTTGGTTATTCTACTTTGTTCTGGGTAACCTCTGGAAGCTGTTGAAGTATAATATTGAAAAGGCTCCATCTCTCTCTCTCATTTATTAACCATACAGCTATGATTTCTGGCATCCATTTTATTTTCAAATAATAATCAATTCTGGCTTTTATACCTTTGCCTTGGGACAGATAAATCCACAGGCCATTTTATTTTATTCCCCAAGTGATGACTGATTGTAATAGAGCAATATCTTACTTTAATTCTGTTTGCAACAGACTTCTTGTCAAGGATGAAACTTTGGCAGCTACATGCCTCTGTGTTTAACAAGGGGGGGGAGGTATTACTTTTCAGTGGGTTAGATGGAGAAAAGAAACTTCTACATAAAAGCCTGAAACCTTTTCAAGGACACCATAACAGGCATGGGTTTGAAGCAGACGGTTCCCATAACAAAGTGAACTTGCTTATATGGACTACAAAAGATGTTGGGGGTTTGGCTGGGAAACGTATTGTTTAAGTCTATGAATTTGTGTTGGAACCTCATGGTTAGTTTTGCTTCGACTTTAGTTATACATCTTTACAGTTTTCTTGCAAAAATCAATTTACAAGTCCATGGCAAAAATTTAATCAAAGATCCAGTCCAACTAGATTTCATTTAGCATTTTTCAAAGCACCAGAAGGACAAGAAGCAATGGATCAAGGAGAGAAGCAACCTAGAACTAAAGAGAAATTTCCTAACAGTGAGAACAACCAATCAATAGAATGGCTTGCCTTCAGAAGTTGTGGATGCTCCATCACTGGAGGTTTTAAAGAAGAGACTGGACAACCATTTGTCCAGAATGGAATGGGGTCTCTTGCTTGTGCAGGAGATTGGATTAAAAGACCTCCACGGTATCTTCCAAGTCTGTTATTCTGTTAACCTCTGTTAAGTAGGGATTCCGGCTTCTGTTCCAGGACAGTAAGCTTTCAAAAGTCGTTTTCACAGACTATCATTTCATGAGATTTAATTCTCCTGCCCAGTTCCTTTCCATTCTCATGGAAGAATCAGGCCATTAGACCTGAAAGAATCAATCAGGCCATTAGACATTTAACTGGAGACAGATCGCCCTGTGCGTGTTGTTTCAAATTGGATAAGGTGAGTGGCTATTTTGACAAAAAGAGAGAACATTATTCCATTTAAATAAGAGAACAGGAATATCTTTTAGAGTCTAAAGAAAGTAATATGGAGAGATGCATTATGCACCATGTGGCACAAATATTGCTTCTTGATTTAAACAGGTTTGGTTGGTTTAGGGTAAAAAAAAGTCCACCAAATCTATTTGCCCAGGTGCAATGGTATTGAGAGAAGAAGCGGTGATTTTTTTTCTTGCAAACTGCCAACATTTCTCAAGAAACAAGAAATATCAATATATCTAGCCATTAAGAGCCTTCCTTCCTGACTTCCGGCTTGCCGACGTGGCTGCCATGGATGTCTGGAAGGCGAGCTCCGTCTTTGGTCATTTAAAACTTGGAAGTAAAAATATTAACAGTTGAATTTGAACACTGATTTGCTTATAAAGGCTAAATGTAAAGGTAATTAATATATATATATATATATATATATAAGCTAAAAATTTATTGATGAATATAATAAATATGTTCTTATTTAGCGGTAATAAAAATTACTAATTTAAATATGAGATAGTAGATATTAAGAGAAGAAGAGAGGAAGTATTAAATGTTGAAATAAGAGAAACTTTGGTTACTGAATTTAAGATATTTGGAAATTACCAGAAAACAAGAATATTATATTGTATTATTAATTGGTTGATGTAAGATGGTGAGATTCAGATAGACAAGACATGTATCCTGAACATTAGATTTTGTGATGAATTGTGATAAAGGGAATTGGGATTATTTAAAACTTGGAAATTATAAATATTAAATGTTAAATTTAAATATTAATTGGAAACTAAAAATTGGGAAAAACTAATCAGGACATTGATTGTCTAAAAAGATTGAATGTTAAAACAACTAGGATATGTATAAACAAAAATGGATAAATGTAAGAAAGTTATTTGTATTTAATTGATATAATAAGAATTGTATTAATTTAAATACGAGACAGTAAATACCAAGGGGAAAAGAGAGAAAATATTTAATATAATATAATAATATTATATTAATAATAATGAGATCTGTACTAAAGATATTTGTATGTTATTGAATAATTGACCAGCTCAGCCGCCATGTTGCTTTTCAAATATTTAAATGTGAAATTAGAAAATCAATAAAAGTTTTTGCATAAAAGAGCCTTCCTTCCTTCCTTCCTTCCTTCCTTCCTTCCTTCCTTCCTTCCTTTCCTTTCCTTTCCTTTCTTTCCTTCCCCCTCCTTCCTTCCTTCCTTCCTTTCCTTCCCTCCCTCTTCCTTCCTTTCCCCTTCCTTCCTTCCTTCCTTCCTTCCTTCCTTCCTTTCCTTCCTTTCCTTCCTTCCTTCCTTCCTTCCTTCCCCCTTCCTTCCTTCCTTCCTTCCTTCCTTCCTTCCTTCCTTCCTTCCTTCCTTCCTTCCTTCAAGGAAATTATTTTAGCTGCAGGGGTGGTGACTTTCTGTAGTGAAACCTACCCTAGTCACAGGGCATCCATGTCACTCACTTGATAAATCCTTTTGCCTTTCCTGCCTTCCAGGCAATACTTGATCCTGGTGCCCTCTGTGATCCACACACAGACCTCTGAGAAGGTTTGTGTCCAGATGCTCCATTTCAACGAGACCTTGACTTTGAGCATCACCATGGAATTTGAGGACAAGAACATAAGCTTGACTGAAGTGAACATGATGGTTGAGAAGGATATCTTCCAATGTATTTCCTTCCAGGTAGGAGTTCCGTGTTTTTTTTTGCCCCCATGATTACTGGCAAGGGTCCAGGAAGTAAAGCAAGAGGTTATAGATAGGAACTGCGAAGAAGCCTCACACTGTTACATTTGTTTCTTCTCCAGCTTCCCAAGTTGAATCATTCCTCAAGGTATCCCAGCCCTACAGACCCTCCCAAGGTCCTTCTCAGGGTGGCACTGAAGGGAAAAAGTTTGAACGTGACACAACAAGAACTGGTCGTGGTCAGAAACCCAAGTGACCTACTCTTTGTTCAGACAGACAAGCCCATCTACAAGGCAGGACAGGAAGGTAAGTGAGGTCCTCCAAGTGGAGAAATTGTAGAGGTAGAGGTATGAACACAACTGGGATCAGAATTGCCATTTCTGAGCAACTTAATTGAGTCATGCCTGATTTTACCATCTTTTTTTTTGCCATGGTTCTTAAGTGAATCACTTAATCTTCGAGTTATGAATGTAATAGAGCAGACATGTCAAACACAAGGCCTGGGGGCCGGATGCAGCCCATGAAGTGGTTTCATGTGGCCCGCGAAGCCATCCTGGAAACAGTGAGGGAACAGCCCCCACTGCCTTGGCCCTGGCACAGGCCAGCCAGGAGCCAATATACAATTTTGCAGTGGCCATCAATGCTGAAACGCATTCAGTCTTAGCTCCACAAGGCTGTCTGGAAACAGTGAGGAACCAGCCCTGCGTGTCAGCCCCGCCCCCTAGGTGCATGCTGGGGAGGTGTCACCCTTTGTGAGGAATGGAGAAATGCACCATCGCCTGGAAGTGGCCAGCAAATGGCCCTCGCTTACGTCACATATCCGGCTTGATGGGCTATGGTGGATGCAGCCCTCAATGAAATTGAGTTTGACACCCCTGTAATAGAGCCTGCCAATTACATTCGTAATCTGAGGATTCGTTTGATCGAATCATGTTAAATGAATGTGATGACTCCCTGCTTTCTCCAATGCATTCGCTAATTGAATGTGAAGGTTGCTAAATGCATGTGAGGTATCTCAAGGTGAGGAAGACTATGGGGGCCTGGTGCTGGAGCAGGCCACCCAAAGTCTCCCCCGGTCCACTGAGATACCTCACGCTCCCCTGGGGTCCCCACAATTGCTTCCCCCCCATCCTGCCCTGCCGGGTCTCCACAGACTGGGCCTGCTTTGTAGCATCCCATAATCCACTTACTCCTCCCCACCCCATTTCCCATGGCTTTACTGAAATAGGCAGGGAGCATGTTGCAGCGTCTCTACGATCAGTCATAAAGGCGAATGACCACTGTGTGGCAGTTTGCTTTTTAAGATGGTTAATAGGCAATTTCTGACAGCAATTAGAAAGTGAGGCTTGCAAACTTAGTGTCCTTTAAAAGGCTTCATTGAGATTGCAAAGATAGCTGATCCCTTTGTCTCTGGGCACTCCAGTTTGTGGGAAACCACTGTTCTGCTAAGAGTAGCCATCTGGAACACATGTGGGCAATCTCCTGTCCTCTCCTTATCCAGAGGGGTTCTAAGGAACTGGTAAACTTACTTGGTCTTTGTTGCTGTGGTTGATTCCACTTTTGCAGAGATATTTTCAATTTGCCATACCTCCCCCAAGAAGTCTGCACTGGTTGCTACTAGGTTTTGGAGGCCAATTCAAAGCCCTGAATGCCTTGGCCCCCAGTTACTGGGAGAACTGCCTCTCTGAACAAATCTGTCTGTGAGAGATGGTAGACAGGTTTGAAAAGGAATGGAGAAGGCAGTCAAAAAGGATCACTACCGTGTTTCCCTGAAAATAAGACTTTTTTTTTCCTCCAAAAGAGGCACCAGATCTTATTTTTTGGGTGTGTGCATGTCTTTTTCACTCACCTCTGGCACTGACAGCTCCGCCCAGCTGACCCACTTCTTCTGGGACAGAAGGAGCAGCTTCATTCTGCAGCTGAGAATGGAGCTCCAGCCTGTATTTTGCAGTCAAAGGCTTTCCTGGAAGGCCACTGCAGCTGAGCACTGAGCTATGGATTCAATCCCATAGCTCGGTGCTCGGCTGCAGAGGCCTTGCAGAACCGAACTATGGATTGAATCCATAGCTCAGTTCTTGGTGCAATGAGAAAGGCCTCTGATTGCAAAATGCAGGCTTGGGGACGCCGCAGAAGAAGTGGCTGCAAGGAAGTGGGTGCAGGACGTGTGGGGCAGCTCCACCCCCTGGACCCCCGCCCTAGCTTGATTTTTAGATGTTTATCTTGCCCCCAAACTAGGGCTTATTTTTGGGGTAGGGGTTATATTAGGCCCACCCCCAAAAATCAAGCTAGGGCTTATTTTCGGGGTAGGTCTTTCAGGGAAACACAGTAAGAGCATGAAAACAGGCCCTTTTCTATGGATACCACTAATGCAGCAATTGCTTACCCCCAGAGGACCAGATCATCTCCAATAATTTTTAAGCCTATGTTGAAGATTATTTATTTATTTTATTCAATTTCTGGGGATCTGTGCAGGTTTTTAAAATCTGAATGCTTTAATGGATGGCTCGTCACATCCAGTATTTCTATGCAACAACTACAGTAGTATTCAGCCAGTAGATGGCAGTATTTACAAGTTTGGATCTAGGCTATATGTGATCTTTTGTTCTGAGTAGAGTTTCTTGTTTCCTGTTACAGGATATAGTTGAGCAGTAAAGCACATGGTGACTGTACTCTTTATTTGCTCTATGTGGTGCTTTATATAAACAGAATTTCTGATATGAGTCAATAAATCAAATAAACCCCTCCCTTGGTGCCAGTCACTCTTCCAATTCCATTCTGGCTTGATCTTGTACCCATTCGAGGTCAGAATAGATGACTTCTCCCTTCATTCCAAGTCTAAAAATGGGTGATAGAAATACCTAGGAGGAATCTGGGGCTACTATGGTTATAAAGCTCAAGCTGGGCTCCAGATACCTATCTACGTGGCCACAAACCCAATACTATTTCTTCCTTTCACAGTGAAGATTCGCATCGTTTGTCTGCATGAAGACTTTCGCCCCGCAAATAAGAAGGTAGGCTGTGACAGAGTACAATGGCTACTCACTCCCTTCCTTGGAAGGCTACAGTCGTCGCTAAAGCTTCACCTTGGCATAATAAGAAAATATACCTTTGCTATGTTCATGTAATTCCTGCAGGCAAGGATAGTAAAATAATGTCAAGATGGCATCTAGGCACATGAGCACATCCTGGTCTACAATAATATCATGAACTTGCATGCTCACCTTACGCTCACATAAGCACAATGATCTTCCTTGTCTGTAAAAGCCACAATGGGCATCAAAATGACATGTCTGTCACAAACATGCCATACATGTGACACAAACTGAGTTCTTTAGTTTGTGTTCCCTCTTCCATTAATTATTTGTTAGTTTTGTGCCATGCCTTTTGTCCAGGAGATCAAGGTGGCTCTTTTCTCCCCTTTTCCCCTCAACGGCGATCCTGTAAGTATCACAGAATAACAGAGTTGGAAGGGACCTTGAAGAACTTCTAATTCAATGCCCTGATCAAGTAGGAAACCCTATACCAGGGGTAGGCAACCTTGGCTCTTTTATGACTCGTGGACTTCAACTCCCAGAATTCCTGAGCCAGCATGGCTCAGCTTGGAAACCTCTCCCTTTCCCCTCAGCATGGCTGGCTCAGGAATTCTGGGAGTTGAAGTCCATGAGTCCAAATGGCTGTCCAGTCTCTTCTTAAAAACCTCCAGTGATGGCGCATCCACAACTTCTGAAAGCAAGCCATTCCACTGATTAATTGTTCTCATTGTCAGGAAATTTCCCCTTAGATCTAGGTTGCTTCTCTCTTGGATTAGTTTCCACCTATTGCTTCTTGTTCTGCCTTCAGGTGCTTTGGAGAATAGGTTACGTACCCAATTCCTGCAACTGTTCTTCATTAATTTGATTCTCCAGTCCCCTAACCATCTTTGGAACTTATCCAAACTCTCCCAGAACTTTCCACGTCTGAGGAGGACCAGGATTTGGCTTCCCTGGTCCTACTGCAACAAATTCCCCGCTGCCCCACAAACAGCAGGGATTACCCGTAATCTTATATATCCATATTTCCTCTCTGTGTATGCATGTGTATAAGATTATAATTTGTTGTAGTCTTGTAATTTCTGATTTTTCTCTCTCTTGCTTTTATTTCTGTCAGATTCCTTTAATTTACATCCAGGTAAGTACTTATTTTTTTCTCTTACCATAATAACAAGATGGCTGCTACACCCCCAAATCATGTTTGTTGGTATCAAAACTGCACAATGTTCAGCATAATTCAAGCTTAATCTCCTCCTTAATGTCATCATTCACAACTTTTCAGATTTTATTTTCTTTCGTTTAAGAAGGAGAACCAACAAATGTTATGGAACACATTGAAGGAAGAGATGCAGTTTGGGCATGATAGAATTATAGTTAATATGCGAATTAGTTGGAACACACGGATATAGCCAGCGCTTGTTGGACCGTGCGCTGTGTACTTTATTTTATTTAAGAAATTCTGGAAAATGAGCCAATTGCCAGAAATTGGAAGAGGGCAAATCTAGACAGCATACTAAAAAGCAGAGACATCGCCTTGCCAACAAAAGTGCATATAGTCAAGGCCATGATTTTCCCAGTTGCAATGTATGGCTATGAAAGTTGGACCATAAGAAAGGCTGAGCAACAAAGAATTGAGGCCTTTGAACTATGGTGCTGGAGAAGACTCCTGCAAGTTCCCTGGACTGCAAGGCAATCAAACCAGTCAGTTCTAGAGAAGATCAACCCTGACTGCTCTTTAGAAGGCCAGATCCTGAAGTTGAAACTCAAATACTTTGGCCACCTAATGAGAAGGAAGGACTCACTGGAGAAGAGCCTAATGCTGGGAAAGATTGAGGGCAATAGAAGAAGAGGACGACAGAGAATGAGGTGGCTGGATGAAGTCACTGAAGCAGTAGGGTGAGTTTAAATGGGCTCCAGAAGATGGTAGAGGACAGGAAGGCCTGGAGGAATGTCCATGGGGTCATGATGGGTCGGACACGACTTCGCAACTAACAATAACAAACAAAATATCTACTTCTTCAGGAAGAGGAAAAGACAGACCAATCAATTTGGTATCAAAATTGACAACAAAGTTTCTGGAAATGCACTAGTATATAAGCCAAAATAAGATATATGTATACATGCATGCCTGTGAAGATTCTACAGTAGGTCATAAAAATGATTTTATGCCCCTTGAAAACAGTGCAATAATTTACCAGAGGTCAGCATGAATTTATCAACAACTCTTGTCAGATTATATTTATCTTTATATTAAGTAACTTTTTCAGTAGATAGTGGTAATGCAACAGATATAATATGACTTGATTTCAGCAACACATTTGACAAAGTACCCTATGGCATTCTGATTTACAAGCTAATAAAACATGAGCAGTTGGATAGGACAGTCCATTTCAAATATCCAAATGAGGGAGCTACAGAATAAGGCTATTTAAGGAGTCATAATCTTAGGTTTCCAGAAGGCTAATTCCAGTTCAATAACAGAATAATAGCATTGGGGGGACCTTGGAGCTCTTCTAGTCCAGGGGTAGGGAACCTTGGCTCTTTTATGACTTGTGGACTTCAATACCCAGAATTCCTGAACCAGCCATGCTGACTCAGGAATTCTGGGAGTTGAAGTCCACAAGTCATAAAAAAGCCAAAGTTTCCTACCCCTGTTCTAGTCCAACCCCCTACTCAAGCAGGAAACCTTATACCAAGGGTGTCAAACTCACAATGTCACGTGACGTGTCGCGACGTATCACAAGTTTTTTTCCATTGCCAGCAATGGGGTGGGCGCGGTTTCAGCATGACGCATCCGGCCCATGGGCCGGCAGTTTGACACCCCTGCCTTATACTACTTCAGAAAAATGGTGGTCCAATTTTTTTCTTAAAGAGACATTTCACAAAACTTTTTAAGAATAAAGGAACATCTTTATTGGTAGTGGATATTCCCTGAGTATAAGCCTGTCGTGCTCATCCTGGAATCCCATTCCTTTAAGCTGCTCTATGACACTTTCTGGAAGTTAATAATAATAATACCAAAGTGATCACTTGAGGGCACCATTATCATGGGCATAACAGACAATTTGGAAGTTCTCCTGCACTAGGCCTATCATTAGCCAGGTAGCCACTGGCTATGATGTTATGCTAGTAAGGATAACGGATGGTATTTTGTTATATCTTCCAGGAAATCTAAGTATTTTGGCTGGCCTTGAATTTGTTTCCCCATCATGCTATCGTATCAGAGCATGAACTCTAAGTCATTGGGACTTAAGCATTGACCTTAAGTCAATGGGACTTAATGAGTGGGCAAAAATACTAAGTCATTTAGCAATACCAATGCATTTTCCTGTGGAAATGAAGAAATTTGGGGAAGGGAGACAATAACCAGAGAAGACTTTTATCTGGAAGGTTGTGAACTCAGCTCAGCTCAATGCTTTTGTTTTTTAAGACATTGAATATATATTTTTATGATTTGAATTAAAGTTTAATTTCTAGTTTATTGTACGAGTATATATATATATTTTTAGGGATGCTTCAGAATTTGATTTTCTTCTCCAGAATGCAAGGTGATACAATCTGCTCAGGTTGCAGGCACCATTCGTCCCTTAGGTTATCTAGAGCAAATAGATTTTTTTTATATGATTTACTACGGGTGCAGAAGTAGGGAGAACAAAGTGTTAAATATTAACCAACATTGCAATTTTTTTAACCAAGAGATATGGGCAGAAGTACTTTTTTTTGGCGGGGGGAGAGGCGTACTTCACTATTCTGATTGGGGTGAAATGGGATTTCCAAATCCACCCTCAATATCAGTTAATGATTGAGTGAAAGGGTTTCAAAAGAAAGAATTTAAATTTGAATTAGGTTCTTGGAACTTGGCAACGACAGTTCATTGCTTTAGAATAGAATAGAGCTGGAAGGGACCTTGGAGGTCTTCTAGTCCAGCCCCCTGCTCAAGCAGGAGAACCTATACCATCTCAGACAGGTGATTGTCCAGTCTCTTCTTAAAAATTTCCAGTGATGGAGTGCCCACGATTTCTGGGGGTAAGCTGTTCCACTGGTTGATTGTCCTCACTTTCAGGAAGTTTCTCCTTAATTCCAGGTTGCTTCTCTCTTTGATCAGTTTCCAACCGTTGCTTCTCGTCTTTCCCTCTGGTGCTCTAGTGAACAACCTGACCCCCTCTTCTTTGTGGCAGCCCTCAGATACTGGAACATTTCTATCATGTCTCCCCTATTTCTTCTTTTCTTTAGATTAGCCAAACCCAAGTCCCGCAGCCGTTCTTCGTATGTTTTGGTCTCCAGGCCCTTGATCATCTTAGTTGCTCTTCTCTGAATTTTTTCCAAACTCTTTTTTGTGATATGGTGACCAAAATTGGCTGCAGAAAAGAAAAGCGCAAAGAAATTCCAGTTTCTTTTAGAAGGTCCTCAATAGTTTAATGTAGCTTTCCCCAAATTGGAGTAGAATTGAACTAAACCTGCCAGTGAGTCCTGGACTGATTGCCCAGGTAACATTCTTAGCAATTGTGCTTAAATAAGTTGCTATGGTCTTCTTCCAGATTTTTTTTTTTTAATTCTTGGTCCACTTTAAGCTGGTGATTTTCCATTTAGAAACTAATCTGGTCCAAACCTGGACAGGTCCAGGTAGTGTTCTTGGCAGCAATAGGGATATGATTTCCTGGAAACTTTTTCAGACGTCTCAGTCTAATTTATAGGTCTAAGATTTCCTAGGCATTTTCTATCAAGATAATAGCCATTTCCAACCCGGCTAACATCAGAAATAACAAAAGTGGTTTGCCACTCCTGTGCTCCAGCTGCTTTTTTTGACTTTTTAGTCCAGTGGGATTTCCTAGTGGTCTCCCATTTATGTATTTTTTTTTTGTTGGATGAGTGGCCATGTAAATTTGATAACAAACAAACAAACACATAAGTAACCAACTAACCAGTCCAAATATTCCATAGCTCAGTGTTTCTCAATCTTGACAATGTTAAGATGTGTGGACTTCAACTCCTAGAGTTGGCTGGCTGGGGAATTCTGGGAGTTGAAGTCCATACATCTTAAAGTTGCTAAGTTTCAGAAACACAGTCTTGCCTTCTCAAGAAAGGTTCACTTCTCATCTGTGTGATGATTGCCCCACTCATCTATACCAGGGGTCTTCAAACTTGGCCCTTTTATGACTTGTGGACTTCAACTCCCAGAATTCCTCAGCCAAGCACTCTGGCTGAGGAATTCTGGGAGTTGAAGTCCACAAGTCATAAAAGAGCCAAGTTTCAAGACCCCTGAAGACTGCAAAACCTGTTATTGCCCCACTGGGAAAGATTGAGGGCAATAGAAGAAGAGGACGACAGAGAATGAGGTGGCTGGATGGAGTCACTGAAGCAGCAGGCGTGAGCTTAAATGGACTCCAGAAGATGGTAGAGGACAGGAAGGCCTGGAGGAACCTTGTCCATGGGGTCGCAATTAACAACAACAAAAAAAACTGCTTTTAAGCTCCCCCCCCCCCCCGCCAGCAACCTGAGATACCTAATATGTTTCATTTTACAACTGGGCCATTCTCTGTTTTCTGTCTCTATTGTGAAAGCAAGAGAGAAATGTCATTGACCAGATAAAGTTCTCTGATAAGATTGATTGCAAATTGGCTTGAAAACTGGGGAAAGAGGCCAACGGGCTATCAGAGGGAAGTGATGCTTTCTGTTTTCCTGCTAGGGATGTGCAGATGACAAAAGTTTGCATGTTTTTTTTTTAAAATGAGTCAATTGGTTTTGATAGAATGAAGGCAGAGTGGTGGATCCAAGGAGATTTGAAAACAGAATAATTTTTTTACTTGTTTTTGAAAAAATGAGGTTTTTTTCCAAATGCTTTGCCTGTTGTTGTGAAATCTGTTTTTTACTTACACACTCACCCACCCACCCTAATATAGACTAACTGCCTCACAGCTGGTCTGATTCCTACGGTTTTTAAAAAAAGGATTTGTTTTCCTAACTACTTGACTTTAGGAGATCTTGTGTAAGGGTTTCCAATGTTTTTAGCCCATGTTTTTGGAAGAAAATGACTAGGAAGTTGTTCTAAACCAGGAGCCTTCAAACTTGGCCCTTTTATGACTTGTGGACTTCAACTCCCAGAATTCCTCAGCCAGCGTGCCTGGCTGAGGAATTCTGGGAGTTGAAGTCCACAAGTCATAAAAGGGCCAGGTTTGAAGGCCCCTGTTCTAAACCAACTTCAGTTGGTGGGATGGCTTATCTACCCATGAAGCCCGAACTAGGGTTTTTTCCTTTTATCTCTGCAAGATATCTGTCTGTGAGCTTCTGTTCACCATTCCTACCAAGTTCCCTTCTCCGAGTACCGTACAATCCAAGTGAGGCACCAGCTTTTCAATTGAAAGCAGCTTAATTAGCAGAGATGGCTACACTGACTGTTTTGATAAAAGAAAAGAATATATTGCATCAGACCGGACGCAATTTGTGTTGGCAGGGGGGCAGAGGTCAACCTCGAGGCGCCTCACTTGTGGGGTACCACAGGGGTCGGTCCTCTTGCCTCTCCTGTTCAATATTTATATGAAGCCACTGGGTGAGATCATCCGTGGTTTTGGGGTGGAGTTTCATCAGTACGCAGATGACACCCAGCTGTACATCTCCACCCCGGACCACCCCAACGATGCCGCAGAAGTGATGTCCCGGTGCCTGGAGGCCGTGCGAGTCTGGATGGGGAGGAACAGGCTTTGACTCAACCCGTCCAAGAACGAGTGGCTGTGGTTTCCGGTGTCACGACATAGCCAGTTGGCTCCATCCCTGGCTATCGGGGGCGAGTCATTAGCCCCCGCGGAGAGGGCCCGCAACCTGGGCATCCTCCTGGATACTCGGCTGTCTTTAGACGACCATGTGACGGCTGTGGCCAGGGGGGCTTTTCATCAGGTTCGCCTGATATGCCAGTTGCGCCCCTTTCTGGATCGTGACGCTCTACGCATGGTCACTCAAGCCCTCGTTGTTTCCCGCCTGGACTATTGCAATGCTCTCTACATGGGGCTCCCCTTGAGGTGCACCTGGAGGCTCCAGCTAGTTCAGAATGCGGCCACGCGGGGGATCCTGGGGGCCTCTAGATACTCCCATGTAACACCTCTCCTGCGCGAGCTGCACTGGCTGCCTGTGGCCTTCCGGGTGCGCTTCAAGGTGTTAGTAACAACCTTTAAAGCGCTCCGTGGCAATGGACCTAGGTATTTGCAAGACCGCCTCCTACCAAACAC
>NW_015387012.1:145553-164175 GCF_001527695.2 Protobothrops mucrosquamatus | reverse complement strand
ATGCCGTCGGCCAGACAATGCCGGCTGGTGACCCCCAGGGGGATAGCCTTCTCTGTGGCAGCTCCTGCCCTCTGGAATGACCTACCCCCCGACCTACGTACAGTTGCGGACCTGCACCTTTTTCGCCGAGCCCTGAAGGCCCATCTATTCCGTGCGGCCGGCCTGGCGTTGTTTGATTATGTTTTAGTGGGGGTTTTGTATGGGGTACTTTTAGAGCAGGCCTGTTATTTAATTTGATTTTAGAACAGAAACTTGTGTATATTTATCGTGATTTTTATTGTCGCCTGTTCACCGCCCTGAGTCCCGTAAGGGAGATAGGGCGGTATATAAATTCAATTAATAATAATAATAATAATAATAATAATAATAATAATAATAATAATAATAATAATAATAATAATAATAATAATAATAATAATAATAATAATAATAATAATAATAATAATAATAATAAAATAAGTACTTTTGTTTCTACTTGGAAACCACTTCTGGACTTTGTGCTTGAGGTGGGAAAAAATGATACTATGAT
Source organism: Protobothrops mucrosquamatus (assembly GCF_001527695.2). Taxonomy (NCBI): domain Eukaryota; kingdom Metazoa; phylum Chordata; class Lepidosauria; order Squamata; family Viperidae; genus Protobothrops; species Protobothrops mucrosquamatus. The sequence goes on along the minus strand of NW_015387012.1, from coordinate 163,646 downwards.
TTTGGGTTTTGCTGATTAGATTGATTTGTTGATATAGAAATGGCTAGTTCATACTACTATAGAAATGTAAAAAGTTGAGATTCGATATTAATGCCTTATTTTACTGCAACAGACGGAGTTTGAAGTCAACGCCTTTCTTTTCCTTCCCTCCCCCTTTCCACACTTCTTTTTCCCCTTCCCCTACCATTGTTCCTTATTATTTTCTTTTGTATCTTTGTGTTTTATGTTATATAATAATAATAATAATAATAATAATAATAATAATAATAATAATAATAATAATAATAATAATAATAATAATAATAATAATGAAAGCAGCTGAACAAAATTTGAAAATGTATTTGTGCAGCCAAAGAATAAAAGAGCAATCTCCATGTGAATTGGTTTAAGAATCTGGGAATTATATTTCCAAGAATCTGAAAAGTTGGGGGAACGTTGACCGGAAGATGGGATGGGGCATTTAGTGTGCTAGCTATCAGTATCAAAAGCTCTCATGTTCTGAATTTGTGACTGACAGGACCCCAGGAAGAATCGTCTGTTCCAGTGGAATGATGTTAAGCTAAACATGGGCCTCACCCAGCTGTCTTTCCCTCTGTCTTCTGAGCCCGCCTTAGGCACCTACAAATTGGTGATAGAAAAATCTTCCAGGAAGATTGCCGGGCACACATTTCATGTGGAAGAATATGGTAAGAAGGTTCAAGCCTACTTGTGAGCCTTGAGTAGAATTGGGTGATGACTGTACTCCTGTTAATCTCTCTAAGAATACTTTCATAAATGAAATAGAAGTGATATCTATGGATCTTCCACAGCATTCTTGGAATGAACTTGTGAGTCCAAGGGGGACTTCTACTTCAGATTCTTCTTGTGTTAAACAAGGTTCCTGGATTTCCAAGTAATGCCTTAGCACAGTGGTGGCGTACCTGTGGCACGCGTGCCAGAGGTGGCACTCAGAGCCCTCTCTGTGGGCATGTGCACCGTCACTCCAGCCCCGCCTCCCCCCATGGCCTCTTCCTCACCAGCAGCCCCCCCAGAGGAGAGTCACCCCCTAGCGTGGCCCGCGTGGAGCAGTGCAGCAGTGGAGCAGTGCAGCTGGGAGCAGTGCAGCTGGGAGCAGTGCAGCAGTGCAGCAGTGCAGCGTGGAGCAGTGCAGCTGGGCAGCAGGGACAAGACTCTGCCCTCGCGCCCCGTTGTGCACAGATGCTGCAGGGCATGGGCAGAGGGCATCGCTGCCATGGCACTGCAGGGCCGCCTGGGCAATCTGCTGTGGTGGGCTGTGGAGGTGGTGGGTGGCCCTGTGGGCGGGTGGGGTGCGGGGCAGGGTGGGCAGGGTGGCGGGGCAGTTTTGGGGCACTCAGTCTCTAAAAGGTTCGCCATCACCGCCTTAGCACAATGTTTCTCAATATCACCCATTTTAAGATGTGTGAACTCCAGCTCCCAGAATTCCCCAGCTAGTACTTGAAGATACACTAGACAACATGTAACTCACTGGGCCATTGTTTCAGAGATATTTCCTTATCTCAACTGAGTATCAGAATGGTCATGGGAGGGCAAAAAAGCAGTGGGATTGGGAGTGACTTCCAACTTCCTGCCAGCATCCCCATTAACTTTCTTTGTGGGAAGCAGGCAGGAAGTAGTGGAAATAACAAACCTGTGACTGCAACTGGCTGTGATGGTGTTGAATCTGTCCCTATTTCGCCAAATTTCAATCCCATAAGTACTGGATTTTGGGCGCATTCTTTAAGTTAGTCCATATGAAGTATGTTGATTCAAAAAATGTTGCCCAATTATGAACAGACAAAGAAATCGAAGAGTTTTTGTAGTATATAGAAGGGTTCAACTCTCAGAATTCCCTAGCCAGCATTCTAAGATGTGTGGAGTGGGGAATTGTGGGAGTTGAAGTCCACATATCTTAAAGTTGCTGAAACTGAGAAACATTGCCTTAGCATCTGTATCTCCATTTTGTCTAGGGCAGGGGTAGGCAACCTTGGCTCTTTTATGACTCATGAACTTCAACTCCCAGAATTCCTGAGCCAGGAATTCTGGGAGTTGAAGTCCACAAGTCATAAAAGAGCCAAGGTTGCCTACCCCTGGTCTAGGGAGAGAACCCAAAGTTAGCCCTTGGGACCAGCCAGGGCAGAAAAGACTCAATAACTTGGCATGCAGGATGTATCCTTAATTCTAATACTGGATTGGCTTTTAGAGATGCTCAGAATTTTCAGCTAGGATTCAGCTCCATGTTAATATGATAGGATAGCAAAACAGGGCAAACAATAACCTGGTTTGAAGAGCATATAAAGTTCTCCTTTAGAGTTGACATTTCTCTCCTCTTTTTAGTATTACCCAAATTTAAAGTTTTGGTGACGGGACCAAAGCAAATCTCAGTCTGGACCGGAAAATTTGAAATAACCGTTTGTGGGAAGTAAGATCTTTCTATTCCTTATTTTGGGGGAAAAAGGGAGAATGGAGGACTTCTCCCTGGATCTCTGTCTCATCCTAGGCACCTTCCTTTGGGGTGGGAATGTGGGGAGGGTATGAAAAGGTCAAGTTGGTGGCCTGAAAGACATGATAATGTTTTTAGAAATCATGTGTTGGAAAATTATACGGGTAATTTCCTTTCTTGCCCCCAGCACATTCCTAGTCACTCCCTATATCCAGTTTAGAGTAAGCCCTTGCAATTCTATATAGCAATTCTATTCTAGCAAAAATATATATCTTGGCGTGCATTGATTTAAAAAAATCAGAAAACATCAGAAATGGTTAAATAGGCAAAATAGGGATAAAAGCCAAGTAAAAACATGGAGAAATGTGAACAGCAGGTAAGAACTAAAATTATCTGCATATCTCCGGCTGTATAATGAAAGGCACACAACTTTCCAAGGCCGCTCAAAGCAATGCTGCTCATAATTTGTATAAATAGTCCCAAAGGGAGTAGTTTTTACTTGTTCTAGTTTTAAATCTTCGACATACACTGTAGTCGCAGAATAGAGATGAGAGGGAGAGGAGGAGACTAGGTAATTCCTCCTCTGTTCTATGCCACGTAGGAAAATGTGGGGGTGGACGAAGATATCTACAACTCCGGGGACTCCCCCATTCCCTCCTCTTCCAAACTCTCCTCTTTCACATCAATGATCTGCGGTGTTCCAGGACCCTTTCCAAAGATTAATTTAGGCACGATATGTGGATAAGATGCATTGTCAGCCTCAATCCTTCCTTGAGGCACCATTCACAAGATAAATGCCATCACTGTGTCATGAGCCTTGTGGTCGTCCAGCCCAAGGCATTACAGTGGTCAGAGAAGGGGAGCATTGCCATCAGTGTCCATAATCAATCATGCTGATGAAAGAATGGGGTCCCGTGTTTGGGGAATGGCTTCACAATATCCCTGGCAAGACGATTTCTCATGCTGATAAAATGAGTTGCAGTGATCAAAAGAATGAACAGATACAGACTATCTTGTTTTCACAAAAGAGCCAGGCCTTCTCCCTTCTGTATCATAAAAGCACACAAAAACTTACCGTGGTAGATTGTTGTTGTTGTTGTTGTTTTTAACTCTTTAATCAGTTTGGTTCTGGATTCAGGTACACCTATGGGAAACCTGTCCCTGGCCTAGTGAAAATGACTGTCTGCCGTCGTTATATGCAACATTATTCATGTCCAGAGACAGAGCTGAATCTGTGTGAAGAGTACAGTGGAGAGGTAGGTTCCAGACCAAGGAAAATGTTCTAGATGGGATGAGGAATGTGTAGTTCATCCAACGTTCTTCAGTTCTGATTCCTGCTAGTTTGAGCCAGCATGGACAATGGGAAGATGGGAATGTTAGCCCAGCTACCAAAGATGTTGACCGTCTTTGCTCTAGAGCAGGGGTCGTCAATCTTAAACACTCAAAGAGCCACTTGGACCCATTTTCCAGAAAAAAGAAAACACTGGGGGCCGCAAAACATTTGCGCGTGCACACGCAAGGTGGGTGGAGCTTGATTGAAGAGTTTAATTAAAAAGAAATAGAGGCTGCATTGCATGAGTTCTCTCTCTCTCTCTCTCTCTCTCTCTCTCTCTCTCTCCTTACTTCCCTCTCTCTCTCTCCCTCTTTTGTCTCTCTCCCTCTCTCCCCCCTCTCTCTCCCTCTCTCCGATCTTCTGCTCACCTGGTAAGCTGGCTTCACGCTGTTCTCCGACAAGCTGACACACATTCTTATTGGGCTGCCTCTCTCCTGCCCTTGGTCTGCCAGTCCTCTTCCCCCACTCAGTGTGTGTATGTGTGTGTGTGTGAGAGAGTATGTATGTGTGTGTGTGTGTGTGTGTGTGAGAGAGAGAGAGAGAGAGAGAGAGCTTCTGCTTCCTGCTTCCTGCTTCCTGTTGAGACGCAGCAAAGGCAGGAGCCCTGCCCAATAAGCTTGTCCACTTGTCCGAGAACAGCATGAGGCCACTTTATTTTTCACACACACACACACACACACACACACACACACACACACACACAGAGAGAGAGAGAGAGAGAGAGAGAGAGAGAGAGAGAGAGAGAGAAGGGAAGCGCAAGTGCCTCTCTCTGTCTCTCTCTGTCTCTCTGCAAATGGAGGAGGCTGGGAGCCGCAGGAGAAGGCTGAAAGAGCCACATGCGGCTCCGGAGCTGCAGGTTGCCGACCCGTGCTCTAGAGGAGCTAAGGCTACCGTCAGACCCCAAGCGAGATTCACACAATCTCATTAATCAGCTTCAATGCCAGGGAAAGAGAGTTAGATGACACAAAACATGGTTATACCAGCCCTTTTTTTTAAATCAGTGAGAATTTTCCGGCAGTGTCTCCGGGAGTTGCTTGATTTTTCTTATGAATTTCATAACAGGTGGGCTGATGCTCATCTGCCATGTTTTGAAACTCTCCCTGCCCTTGCATGTTGCCATGCCTCTATTTTGTGCTTGCATTAACAGCCTTTCCCTGATGCCTTTTTAGATTTCAAACCAAAGTTATATGAATGCCAGTAGGCGGGTATGGGTGCGTAGCTAATTTATGAAAATGAGGAATCTGGGATGCCTTTTCAAACTAATACATTTTATTAGAAGACTGTGTAATTTTCATGAGCTGCAGTTCATGACAAACTTGAACAATGGGCCCTATCCAACAAAATGAGTTTCAATATGGAGAAAAGCAAAGTTTTACATTTAGGCAGGAAAAATCAAAGATATAAGTACAGATTAGGCAAGACCTGGCTCAAAAACAGTAACTGTGAGAGGGCCTTGGAGTCCTAGTGGATGATCACTTGACTATGAGCCAGCAGTGTGCAGCAGGAGCCAAAAAAGCTAATACAATCCTGGGTTGTATAAACAGCAGCATAGAATCAAGATCACACAAAGTATTAGTACCGCTTTATAAAACCCTAGTGAGACCACACCTGGAATACTGTCACCATACTACAAAACAGATGTTGAGATGAGCAACTAAGATGATCAAAGGCCTGGAGACTAAAACATATGAAGAACGGCTGCAGGACTTGGGTTTGGCTAGTTTAAAGAAAAGAAGAAATAGGGGAGACATGATAGCAGTGTTCCAGTATTTGAGGGGCTGCCACAAAAAAAGGGGGTCAAATTATTCTCTAACGCACCAGAGGGCAGGACAAGAAAAAATGTTTGGAAACTGATCAAAGAAAGAAACAACCTGGAATTAAGGAGAAACTTCCTAACAGTGAGGGCAATTAACCAGTGGAACACCTGGCCTTCAGAAATCATGGGTGCTCAATCACTGGAGGTTTTTAAGAAGTGACTGAGCAGGGGGTTGATTAGATGGCCTCAAGGTTCTCCAAATCTTGTACAAAACCTGGCAAGATTGAGATGAAGCAGGCAAGTAGTTTCCCAAGAAATCCAGTTGGGTTTAATCTGTTAAATGTCCTCTTCAGTAATCTGTAAAGCACCCTTTGCTGATCTGATGCCTTCTAGCTGCATTGCTCAGGCTGGCTATGGCTTATGGGTTTTCAGTTCCAATGAAAACAGCCATTTGGGGAAGGCAACAAATAAAGAAACATGGTCCTTAAAATCATTGGCTTCTTGGGTTAGTAATTTTTTTGTTTACAGGCGAATGGACAAGGGTGTTTCTCTCAGGTGGTAGAAACCAAGATGTTTCATCTGAAGCAAAATGGTTTGGAAATGCATATTAAGGCGGAAGGCAAGATCATTGAAGAAGGCACAGGTATCTTTCAGGAAGCAGAGGAGGAGGGGGTTGGGCTAGATGTCAGGAGGAACCCCCTGACTGGGTGAGGGATGAGCCAATGGAACGGGCTGCCATCTGAAACAATGAATTTTCCTTCATTGGAGGGCTTCGGGAAGATTACGAATGGTCATGAGGGTGAAGGTTCGTTCTCTGAGCTTGTGGGTTGGTTTCCAAACATTTCATTGCTAGGTAACATCTTCAGTGGAGTTTAGGGGATGTCAGTGTTCTTCTATTGATAAGGGCTTCGGGTGTGGGTCTGTCAAGTGAGGGTCTTGTGATGGGTCAGGTGTGAGTCATCAGTGAGAGGCTGGTGATGGGTCTTGTGATGGGGAGGTTACATCAGGTCAGGCTCATTGGGAAGTGAACTGGAGGGGGGGAGAGGGGACTTGCATGGTTGAGGGTCGGTGCAGTCTCTGGTTGGCTGTGAGGTTGATTTGGATTCTGAGGGGTTCTGTGATGACCCAGGGCACAGCACAGAGGCAATGCAGTCAGCTGGCAATTCAAACCGTTCTTTTATTGCTCCCAATTTTCCCCAAATGCTCCCACATTTGCTGGCAAGCCTCCAACAAAATAACACACAGACCCCTTCAGCCGACTCTGGCTGAAAGTAGGTTCAAATACAGTATGATTAGCATAAGAAAGTATTCAAGGCCATAGAGATAACAAGGAAGAAAACATAAACTTAATGAGTCTGTTTGAATCCTAGCTTACCTGAGTAGTTTCCAAAAGAGAGAATCCAAAATACAGTCCGATAGTCAAGGTTTCCAGGTTTCCAAACAGAAGTCACAGAAAAGAGATCAGCAACAATACACAACACTCCAAGGAATCAGCATTTGTTCCTGACAAATGCCCCTCCCCACAGCATCTCCTTAAATCTCAATCTCCAGGTGTTCCTTGTGGAGAAGGGCGGGACGCACTCCTCCCGAGTTATTAAGCCTGCCTGCGTTGTTCCTTCCTTCTCTCCACTCTCTGTGCTCTAGGATCAGGTGGGGGTGGCCCTTGCTCATTGCCTGAACTCTGCCTCTCCTGTTCCCCCTGTTCCAATCCTGAAGGGCCCTGGCCTGCTTCCGCCTGCTCTTCCCCACATTCCTCTGAAGCCACAGACACCTCTCCCTCGGTCCTCCATAGGGTCCCGTTCCAGTTCATTTTCCTCTGCAGATTCAGGCTCAGACGGGGGCATGACAGGTTCCTAAGCTGATTGTAGATCAATGTGTCTGTTGATGGAATTGCTTGTGGAGTGCCAGGTTTCAATGAACTCACGAGCCTGGCAGGTGGTAGCGTGGCTGGTGTTGTTCGGTGTTGGTGTGGGTAACGATTAAGGATTTGGGATTGTGGCGTTGGACTGCCAGCCAGTGTTCGTGGTTCCTGGTTTTTAATCTGACGTGATGTTTGTCCCACATAGAAGTGGTTGCAATCGTTGTTGATTTCGTAGGTTACATTGCTTCTTTCATCCTTCTCTGTTTTGTCTTTGGTTCTGGATAATTCCTGGAAGACTGTGGCTGTGGGTTTGTGGGCTATCGCTATTCCTAGGGGTTGGAATGGCCATGTCAAGAGATGCTGCAATGCAGTGATTCTGAAAGTGTGATCAAGACCCTTTCAGGGGGTCTGGAAAGTCAAATAATTAAATGCTTTAACATTTCTCAGTTTTTCAATACAGTATATATTTATAGATATAACCTCTATCATTTTTTAAGAATGTAAAGCAGGGGTGTCAAACTGCCGGCCCGCGGGCTGGTTGCATCATACCCAGCTCTGGCAATGCAAAAAAAGTTGTGATATGTCACGACACGTCACGTAACATGGCGAGTTTGACACCCGTGATGTAAAGGGTTCCCAAGACCAAAATATTTGAGAACTGCTGCTCTGGTGGAAGTTCTAGCTCTAAGACATCTGAACAAAGGTGTGTCTATTTGTGTGTGTGTGTGTGTGTGTGTGGTGTCAATAGATCAGCATTTTTTGCTCTATGACAAGAGTGGGAGATCACTGTATCCCTCTCGGACCAGATGTGATCTAATTAATTAAATTAATTTAAAAAAGGAGGCGGGGTGACATGATAGCCATGTTCCAATATCTCAGGGGCTGCCACAAAGAAGAAGGAGTCAAGCTATTCTCCAAAGCGCCTGAAGGCAAGACAAGAAGCAATGGGTGGAAAATAATCAAGGAGAGAAGCAACTTGGAACTAAGGAGAAATTTCCTGTCAGTTAGAACAATTAATCAATGGAACAACCTGCCTCCAAAAGTTGTGAATGCTCCAACATTGGAAGTTTTTAAGAAGAGATTGGACAACCATTTGTTTGAAATGATGTAGGGTTTCCTGCCTGAGCAGGGGGTTGGACTAAAAGACCTCCAAGGTCCCTTCCAACTATTCTCTATTCTATTCTCTATTCTCTATTCTATTCTCTTTTCTCTATTCTATTCTCTATTCTCTATTCTCTATTCTCTATTCTCTATTCTCTATTCTCTATTCTCTATTCTCTATTCTCTATTCTCTATTCTCTATTCTCTATTCTCTATTCTCTATTCTCTATTCTCTATTCTCTATTCTCTATTCTCTATTCTCTATTCTCTATTCTCTATTCTCTATTCTCTATTCTCTATTCTCTATTCTCTATTCTATTCTTGTAATCTGACCCAGTCCTAGGCTTTAGACAGCTTAGAAGCATACAATACAAAGATAACAATATAATTTCAACTGAACATTATCAATTTCGATAACACAAGAGCAACCACTCTCTAGTAGAAATTGCTATGCAAGCACCCACCCATACCCACCCACCCATCCACACACACACATAGCACATCTTAGAGGAAAACATTAGCACTATTGCAAGATCCCATCTGGGTCGGTCACCAAGACCAAAGATTTATTCTTCCAAGCTTTCAGGCTCATGCCAGAGTTCATCATCAGAGAACTCCGGAGTGTTGATTTACCAGGAGCCGCCCTGCGGCATGAAACAAAATTACCGACTTAAGAGCCAGTCATTAATGCCCTAATTAATAACTAAAAGCTACATACAACTGGGAACTGTATAAACACAACTGCTGAGCAGCCCAACGGACATATTCCATAGACACAGAGAGAGAAGTACCCTGATGATAGTCCCAAAGGTGCTTTTTCAGGAGGCAACTGGACTTTCTTGTTTTTCTTTGAAGACGTTTCGCTTCTCATCCAAGAAGCTCTGAAGAAGCTTCTTGGGTGAGAAGCGAAACGTCTTCAGAGAAAAAACAAGAAAGTCCAGTTGCCTCCTGAAAAAGCACCTTTGGTATCACCATGACCTCGATGACTTGAGGATCTCCGTAGACATTCACCCTGATGATAGGCTCCAGCATCAGCCAGAAAGCTTGGAAGAGTATACCTTTCGTCTTAGTGACCAACCCAGATTGGATCCTGCAATATTATCCTGGAACATGCATATTTACTTTCATTCGCATTAGCAGGTTTTGAATGCAGCAGGGGTCCATTCCAACATCTGGAGAGCAGTTTCAAAAGAGGTGGGGGGCATAATAGATAAGGCTGGCTTCTGGATCCCCATTCCACCCATCTCCTGAGCTCACTGTATACGCCTGTTGCTAATTCAGCGTCTGTAGACTTCAAATGCAGGGCAATGTCCTCAACCTTTCCCGTCTCCTTCAATGCTTCCTCTCTTTGACAGGGGTGGAAATGACAGAGATGAGCACCATAAGCATCACTTCAACAGCCAGCAAACTGAGCTTTGAAAATGCAGAGCCTTATTATAAGCCTGGGATCCCCCTTTTCCTGCAGGTAAGGCAGCGGGAAAGAGATTACTGGTGGGGAAGAGGTGAACACTGATTTTTTTTCAACCAGTTGCTCTAAGGAGATGGCATCTGAGGAATCCTTGGTGGCCTCTCAGTTTGCTTGTTTTCTTGCAGACGTTTCATTACTCAAACTAGGTAACCTCATCAGTGCTAGTCTAATAGATGGCATTTCCCAATCACCTCAGTGCTATCTGTCCTCCCCCCCGCCCAGAATTTAAAAAAGAGCCTCTAAATTCTGCAGTCAATATGGCAGGGATGAAATAAAAGGATAGACCAAAGATCACATATATAGCCTGCCACAATTCCTTTAGTGACTTTCTCCAAGGGAGTATAGGACAATAATTTCAGCCTTTAAAATTTGGGGGAAGATTTGGGGTGGTGGTGTTAATTTGCTTATCACAAATATTCCACCTATGAAAACATGTTAGCAACCCTCTCCTCATAAATCCTGGTTCTGCTCAACTTGGGAGAGGGACCCTTAAGACCCTTGAGCAATGAATATTCATGGGTGAGTCAAAAAAAGTCAGGATAGTGGCTGGGCATCAAAATCTTTGCCCTTTTTAATGTGTGTCACATGTGCAACACACATAAAAAACCGGCAAGGCTCTGATGGCAGGGATGCCCCTAATGAGAGTACGAATCTAAAATAATTGGATGTGGGTTGATTTTTTTTCCCACGTAGATGAAACTGGTGGATGGTATGGATGTGCTGATGGCTAACAAGACCATTCAGATTACAGGACCTTCAGTGAAATATACAGCCAAGTACACAACCAATGAGGAAGGACGAATACAGTTTTCCATAGATACATCTAATTTCACAGAGGACTCCATCAATTTTCAGGTGAGTGTTTTGGAGTGAAAAACAATCCCTTCTGGGTCCTGCGCAGCAGTGCAGCAGTCGAGGGGTTCGGAACTCTGTGCCCTTCAGTTGAGTTTCTTCCTGTTAGGGGACCCTAAATGGGCCAGAAGCCGCCTCAAAGAGGCGGCAAAGAAGGAAGTCCTGGGGACCTCAGAGAGATGGCGGTTGACCCAATTGGTCCAGGATAAGCCTTCCAGAAACTGAGAAAGGCTAGTCTAACTTCAGAATCTAGCCCAAGCTGCAAGCAACCGAAGTCAAAAGCACTATTTTAAGCTGATTGTAAACAGCACATTTGAATTTGGGTAAGAACATCGATTTTCTCTATCCTACTTATCAACTTTCCTGAAGGAAAAAAAAATCCCAAGAAGCAAAAAACCTCCGAAAGTGAAGGAGGGGGATTTTTGCCCCACCCTTTTACTAACGAAAGTGGTGAATAAAACCTTTTATGGAGGACCAAAATGTATTGAAATGAAATGAAATGACTATAAAACCTAAATTTGGATAATTTTGAAGTTACTGAATTGTTAAGATTCTCATTTTAAAGGCAATTTGTTCATCTTGAAAATTTGAAAAATAAACCAGTGCTGACATCTAGTAGTGGATGAAGACTACGACAGCTATGGCTTTCATGCAGGTCTTGGCAAAATCTGGAAAAAACTAATCTCTACTTGTGACCTTCAAAGCTCTAACAATAGAAAACAGCTGTGACAAAAAAGAAAACAATCTGGGCTGTAGACAAAGTGAGACTTACAAAAGAAAAGAAAAAACGTTTTTGAACTTTCTGGATTACAAGTATCTATTTAACTCTGACCCCAAAGCTATTTGCAGAGAAAAGAAAATTTGGATTCTTGGTCATCATGGAAAGTCAGAGATTTATAGAAAGAACCTATCTAGAAAAATAAATACTTTTCAAGAGGAGATATATGATATGTTGCAACTAATTCAAATAACAATGATTCAATTATTCAAACCACGAAGAAATCCAAAATAACTTTGAAAATATAAACCAACTCATCTCCAATTTAACTTTACAACAAAAAAAATCCCAGGAAACAATAACAGAGAAGGAACAGATAAAATAGACAACTGAATACAAATTTGAGGACAGAGACTTAAAGATGGAACCTAACAAAACAAAGAAGTATGATTTGACCTAAGTGAAATGTTTTTTACAAGAGATACTGGATTTGGAAAAGACAACTTATACTTTAACACCACAAAACAAATTTGAGGATAAGAAAAAAGATTGGACAAAATGGACTGCAGAGATGCCAGGAAAAACACTAGAACTTTATTTTCTTTTTGAATCAGAACAGGGCTGGAAGGGACCTTGGAGGTCTTCTAGTCGAACCCCCTGCTCAAGCAGGAGACCTTATACTATTTCAGACAAGTGACTGCTCAGTCTCTTCTTAAAAACCTCCTGTAATGAAGCCTCTACAATTTCTGGGGATAAGCTGTTCCACTGGTTAATTGTCCTCACTGATGGGAAGTTTCTCCTTAATTCCAGGTTGCTTCTCTCCTTGATTAGTTTCCATCCATTGTTTCTTGTCCTGCCTTCTGCTGCTTTGGAAAATAAATTGACCCTATCCTCTTTGTGGCAGAGAATTGGAGAGAAAAAACTACTGGTCTAGCTTTTTCCTTCATTCGGTAACTATATTTGGTGAAAATATTATTATTTTTTGCTCTTTAAGCAGGGTGGTTTCTTTTCCTTTCTATAAACAGGGAGTTTACAAAGAAAATCAATGGTGTGACAATTCAGTCTCCATTTATCACCGACGTGCCTCGCACTTAGTGTACCGATTTTATTCACCAAGTCAAAGTTACCTCCACATTGAGCCTCTGCCAAAAACATTGAGCTGTGGTGACACAGAGCAGATTCGAGTGCATTTCATCTTGGATCCAAATGCGGTGAAGAAGGAAATTATCTTTCATTATTTGGTGAGTTGGAAAAGAAAGATATTCTTTTTTTCTGGAGACAGGATATACTTTAGGGGTATAGAATGTGAACATAGATTGATGAAGATTCAGTCTTAGGTAGAATAGTAACAGATTTTTGATTTCATCAGTGGCATAAACCACAACTGGAAACCTTTTGGAAGCTGGAGATTGCTCTTATACCAATTTTAGGAAGCTATGGGCCCCAGTGAGTAGAATATCATTACGGCATTATGCTCCAGATCTTCAGCTTGTGATTTTACAGTGAATTTCAGAGGGACAATTGCTTTTAAAAAAAATTAAGTTCAAGGACTGTTTGTCTCACACTACTGTTGATGAGTTTCTTGCTGCTAAATGACTGAAAAACCTGGTGCCCGATTTCAGGGGGTATTGAAAGTATCTTGATCAAGGGTGTCCACAGAAAGCGGTAAAAAAAGATAGGTTGGTGGCTGCCACCTTGCCGCTTTTTGACCTGCATTGCAAGAATTGCTCTTTTGTTTCCAGGTGATGGCAAAGGGAGACATCATACGAGCAGGGACACACACACAGCCGATGGAGGGAAAAGGTAAATGCTTCCCCACCCCCAGCTTGCATTCCCCTCCATGCTTGGCAAAGAGCTTCCTGAGAATGTCCACTCCTCCCATTTCAAGTGCTGGGCTTGAGATGTGTCTATGGCAGTGGTTCTCAACCTTTTTAATGCCGCGACCCCAACCGGTCATAAGTCGAGGACTAAACCAGTCGTAAGTCGAGGACTAAACCGGTCATAAGTCGAGGACTAAACCGGTTGTAAGTCGAGGACTACCCAACCGGTCGTAAGTCGAGGACTTTCCCTGCCTGGGAGCGCCACGCATGCGTGGTTCCGCCCCCTGCGCCGGCCGAGGCGTAGCTGGCAAGCGGCAGAGACGGAGCAGGCCGACCACCAGCTGGCCCAGCCCAAGGGAGGTAAGGCACCCGCTGGAAAAGGGGAAAAAATGGACAAAAAAAATGGTGGACAGCCTTGCTTGGCGACCCCCATGAAATGGTCGATCGACCCCAAATGGGGTCCCGACCCACAGGTTGAGAACCACTGATCTATGGGGACTCCAGTTCTCCCTTGCTGAATACTGGGTGCCCCTTACTCATCTGCAAAGTCTCTCTTTTTCCCAGTTGCAACTGGTTGCTATATTCTATTTCATAGGAAACATGGGTACATACAGCCAGCCTTGCCCGTGAGCAAAGGAAAGGATAGTCTCAAGCAGTGGGAACATGGGGGAGAAGAAACAGGCCATTTCTCCCAAATCTCTGTAGCCACTTCCTTCATCCTGAGTTTTTGTTGGGCATCACAGTGTGCAACAGTGACATCTTTTGCAATTAGTAGGCTGCCCAGTTGCCTACTACCATTTCTTTTAGGACTGGCCCTTCTTGGAGATCCACAGAGAGGCTCAGGTGTCGTTTTGCTTTTGAGGCTAACAAATACATGTAAGGCAGAAGGATGAAAGAGAGGGAAGAGGGTGGAGTTCCCAACTGCCCGGCACACAAAAGGCTCCAAGTTCAACCTTTAGTAATTCCTCTCCAGGCGGCAAAAACCTTGGAGAGGCACTAATAAGCACTGACTCATGGATCCAAGACAGCATCTTTGGTTTCTAGGGTGGCAAAGGGCATGTGCCACAGGAGCTCTTTTATGTTTGTTGCCCTCCTGTGCAGTGGGAGATGTTACCACCAGTGGCAGTGGGAGAGTCACCTGCTGATTCATGGGTAAGACAAGCCCATGCAACTGTGTAGGAGATTCAGCTCCTGATTTTTCAATGATCCACTTCTGTCCCACATTTAGAATAGAAGAATAGACTAGAATAACAGAGTTAGAAGCAACCTTGGAAATCTTCTAGTCCAACCTGCTCAGGCAGGAAACCCTATACCATTTCACACAAATGGTTGTCTAGTCTCTTCTTAAAAACCTCCTGTAATAGAGCACCAACAACTTCTGAAGGCAGGTTGTTCTACTGATTAATTGTTCTAACTGTCACTAAATTTCTCCTTAGTTCTAGGTTGCTTCTCTCATTGATTAGTTTCCATTGCTTCTTGTCCTGCCTCCAGGTGCTTTGCAGAACAGCTCTTCTTTGTGGCACTCCCTGAGATATTGGAACATTGCTTTCATGCCACCCCTAGTTCTTTTCATTAAACCAGACATACACAATTCCAGCAGCCGCTCTTTATATGTTTTAGCCTCCAGTCCCCTAATCATCTTTGTTGCTCTTCTCTGCACTCTTTCTAGAGTCTCAACATCTTTTTTACCTTGTGTTGACCAAAACTGGATGCAGTATTCCAAGTGTGGCCTTACCAAGGCGGGATTAACACTTCACGTGATCTTGATTCTATCCCTCTGTTCATGCAGCCTAGACCTTTCTCAGCTTGTTGTGGTTGCCCTATTGGAGTTTGATGTATTCCAACTGGAACTCATACCTTCTAACATTCCTCTTTTCAATCTCTCTCTCTCTCTCTTTTCTCCACCTGGGTTTTTCATGCTTTAGAACCCAAAGGAGACTTCCTTTTGAGTCTCTCGGTGGATGTCGACACGGCTCCCGTGACCCGCTTGCTCCTCTACACCATTTTGCCCAACGGAGAACTTGTTGCTCACTCCAGAGACTTCACTGTAGAAAAGTGCTTCTCCAACAAGGTAGGTGGAGAAACAAAATGTCAGCTTTTAACCTGGTTTTAGAAATAGCATATTGATCATGTGGTTAATGTCAGATGAGTTCCCCTTCTGACCTGCACTGAACCCACAGAAAAGGCAGCACAGATTTACAACATTACAGAATAACAAGGGACCTTGGAACAGGTGATTGGTTTAGAAGACCTCAAGTTTACTAGCCATTTACTAGGAATATGTTAACAGACTATTTAGTTAAACTAATAATTTTAGGGAAAGTTGAAACTCAAAATTGAAAACCAAACAGGGGACCAGATAACCACCTATCATACCTTTATCTACACTATATTCTTTAAAAAATTATTTTCCCTAAGCTCTTTATCTACACTATTTAAAGTCCAATGTCACTATAGCTGTCCATCTTCCTTTTCTTTATCTTCTTTATCTCCCTCCTTTTATTGCCCACATTTATCTTTTGTCACTTTCTAGGGCTGTATGTTTTTCTCAGAGCTCCGTCTTCTTCTTTTTATTTCTTTTATTTTCTATTTCTGTTTGTGTCAAAGCCCTGACCCTTTCTTCCCCCTTTCTGCTGGTTGGATCCTGGCTGGGCTTTAACCTCTTCTCCTTTTTCCCTATTTTGGCTCTGTCTGAGAAAAACAACTTGAAGAATTTTTCCTCATGCAGCTCTGAGGGAAGGAAATAAATAAATTTCCCTCCCAGTTTTCTCACTGGGCGCCTCTTTTCCTGTTGCCGTGTCCCCACAGGGCTGTCTATATTTTTATTTTTTTTTAAATTTTATTCTTTATTTTTACTCCAGAATCTGGCAGCCCTGTGGGGACACAGGGGGCGGGCCAAGAAGCTTTGAATCTGCCTGCACAGCCTGTTTTTCTGCAGCCTCCAAGAAGGATGGCTTGGGGGTGGCAGCGGTGGGGGAGTGTCATTTCTTATTGCAGAAGAAATGCCTTTTTCAAAAACCTGGTTTATGTTTACAGGCCAGACTCTGGTTCTCTGATCAAGAAGGCCTGCCTGGGCAGAAAACCCAACTCCATATTGCTGCTTCCTCTGGCTCCCTCTGTGCTTTCCATGCTGTTGACCAGAGTGTCTTTCTCTTGAAACCCGAAGCCCAGCTCTCCCCTGAGAAGGTGAGTCATATGAAGAAGGTATGAAGTCATACGGTCATATGAAGACATGAAGAAGGGCTGCAGGAACAGGGTATAACTAGTCTAGTGAGAAGAAGGACAAGGAGTGACATGACAGCAGTCTTCCAGTATTTGTGGGGATGCCATGAAGAAGAAGGTCAACCTATTTTCCAAAGCACCGGAAGGCAAGATAAGAAACTAATTTGGAAACTAATTAAGGAGAGACTTCCTAACAGTGAGGACAATTAACCAGCGGAACAGCTTGCTACCAGAAGTTATGGATGCTTCATCACTGGAGGCTTTCAAGAAGAGATAGGACAAACACTTGCCTGAAATGGTATAGGGACAGCTGCTTGAGCATGGGGTTGGACTAGAAGACCTCCAAGGTCCTTTCCAGCTCTATTCTGATTGATTAATTGAGACCCAGCTGTCTTTGAATTAATAGAATTAACAGCATAACTGAGTTGGAAGGGACCTAACTATTTTCTCCAGCTTAGTGCTGCTCATACCTTCAAGTAACTATAGTGTTCATTCTTTAGATCTCCTTAAAACTCCCCCCCCCAAATACAGGTAGTTCTCAATGTACAGCCCTTTGTTTAGCCCTTTGTTTTGACTTATATAACGCTTTGTAGTGCTTTTACAGCCCTCTCTAAGTGGTTTACAGAGTTAGCCTATTGCCCCCAACAATCTGGGCCCTCATTTTCCTGACCTCGGAAGGACGGATGCTGAGTCAACCTTGAGGCGGTCAGGATTGAGCTCCTGGAGTGAGCAGTAGGTTAGCCTGCAATGTTGCATTTTAACCACTGCACCATCACAGCTCATGTTTAGTGACCGTTGGAAGTTACAACAGCACTGAAAAAAGCAACTCACATTTATGACCATTGTACCATTCTCATTGTCTTGTGATCAAAATTCAGGCACTTGGCAACTGGCTCATTTTTATAATGGTTGCAGAGTCTTGGGGTCATGTGATCACTTTTTGCTACCTTCTGACAAGCAAAGTTAAGGGGGAAGCCAGATGTCAAGCCCTCCCGGGCTCGACATACAGGAGGGGGGAAGGTGAAGGACAGCACATTGGGGGAGAGGACGGCCAGCACCGGTTCCACGCAGCTCACCGTCTTGGCGAAGCAGCTCGAGCGGCGATGCTCCGGCGGGGGCGTTTGAACCTCTGGACAGCTGATGGGCAGTTGGCATGCAGCGGATGCCGAGCGGAATGCTGGACGACGTTGGGAGCCGCGCCCACGCGGAGGAGATGCCTGAACAATTTAACGAGCGGCCACTGGACAGCTGACGAGCGGGAGCGTCGCACTGTTGGGGCGGGGCTTCCCAGAAGGCTGAAGATCGCGCAGACGAACAGGAGGCAGGGGGTCAAGCTGGGACAGCTGCTGCGCTTTGGACTAACTACAGCCAGATGCTGGTTGGGTGATTGGAGGGTGGGGATTTACTTAAACTGCATTACTAACTCAGCAACTGCAGCGATTCACTTAACAACTGTGGCAAGGAAGGTCATAAAACTGGGACAAAACTCACTTAACAACTGTCGGGTTTAGCGGCGGAAATT
>NW_015387012.1:140994-142542 GCF_001527695.2 Protobothrops mucrosquamatus | reverse complement strand
AGGGGGTCAAGCTGGGACAGCTGCTGCGCTTTGGACTAACTACAGCCAGATGCTGGTTGGGTGATTGGAGGGTGGGGATTTACTTAAACTGCATTACTAACTCAGCAACTGCAGCGATTCACTTAACAACTGTGGCAAGGAAGGTCATAAAACTGGGACAAAACTCACTTAACAACTGTCGGGTTTAGCGGCGGAAATTTGGTGCTCAATTGTGGTCATAAGTCAAGGACCACTTGTTAAACTGCAAGTGTAGAGAAATGTTATTGGAAATGGTTGGGTATCCCTTCTTATCAAGCACAAAAATGGAAAGATTCCCCTCCTCTATTGTTGGACAAACAGGATCAGGGACCCACATCAGATGGACGGCTTTTCTGAATTGCAATGTCTCTCTTTTCAGATCTATAACTTGCTCCCAGGCTCTTTATATGACAGACACTTTGCGAGTGAATGGGATAGAAGACCATGCATCAAAATGAAAAACATCGAAGAGGGTGGTATCCAGTATCGCCCTGTTCCTTTTTCTGATGGGGAAGCTGATGTTTTCAAAATTCTTAAGGTGAGCTTCCCTGCTGCTTCTGGCAGGTGAAATTTCCCTTATCCTACTGGGCAGAGATGGGTCACTCCCCCTTCAAGGTGAGTTTAGTCTCTGCCTTCTTGGGATTTAGAAAATCTGTGGACAGAAACCCTTCGCTCAGTTTTCTAATTTGAATAGTGACAGGCTAGCAATTGATAAGGACTGGAATTCTTCATTGGCCAATTTTGATTGGACACACAAGGAATTTGTCTCCTGTGCATAAGCCCTCAGTGTACATACAAGCAACAGGTGATAAACCATGATTATAATCATAAAATACATTCATCATAAGATACAACATTCAGTGATGGTCATAGGATACTAAATAAGCAATCAACATCAATCATACGGATACTAAATAAAACAATATAAATTGTAAAGATACAAGCAACGAAGTTATAGTCAAAAGAAGATAAGGAATAGGTAATAGGTAGAGCAGAGGTCGCCAACCTTTTGAGCACCAGGGACTGGAGAGAGAAGTTTTTCTGCAGACCAGAGGGGGCATGGTTTCATGTACTGCCTGCATCCCGCAGATGGGGCTTTCCTTGTTTGCGCGGATTGGTTTCTGGTTTACTGCGGCCCGGTGCCTGTCCATGGACCGGAGGTTGGGGACTCCTGAGGTAGAGGGTTTGGTGAACTGGTGTAAAAAAAACAGCCTAATTTTAAACGTTGGAAAAACTAAAGAAATCATTGTCAATTTCAGAAAAGGCAGGCACAGCCACACTCTTCTCTGCATTAATGATTCACCTGCAGAGATGGTTAGCAATATCACATTTCTGGATGTGCAGCTAAGAGTAGGCTGGCTTGGTCGCTCAACAGTGAGACACTGGTGAAGCGGGTACAGCAGTGCCTGCATTTTCTGCGTCACATGATCCCCTGTCCTTACCACTTTCTATAGAGGGTTGATCAAAAGCATCCTGTCATACTGCACGACAGTCTGGTTTGGAAGCATCACTGCTTCAGACAGGAAGGCG
>NW_015387012.1:127672-137909 GCF_001527695.2 Protobothrops mucrosquamatus | reverse complement strand
GGGAAGGATAATAATTACAACCCTACTAGGTAGTTTGACAGTGTTGTGGGAATTAGTTGTTTAGCAAAGTGATGACATGGGGGGAAAACTGTCCTTGTATTGCACTTGTTTTGGTGTGCAATGCTATATGGCAGAGTTCCCCCACCTTACAGGGTTGGCAACCTGGAGTGGGGGGAGGGGAGAAATAAGGGATGGTTTTGTGGGGGGTGAACACACACATACGTGCACACGAGCACCAGTTGCACAAGTGGGGCCATGAGCACTTCCGCACATGGGGCTGCAAGCGCCTGCAACACTTGCACGAGTGGGGCTGTGTGTGTGTGTGTGTGCGCACATACACACGTACTGTCTAGCCACTCACATGGCCTGATGGCCAATAGCCTGTGGCCTGGTATTGGCCATGACCCACAGATTGGGGACCCCTGTCCTATAGCATCATCTTGAGGGAAGAAGTTGAAGCAATTTATGTCCAGGATATGGGGGATCTTTAGATATTTTCATAGCCCTCTTACTGGCTCGTGTAGTATACAGGTCCTCAATGGAAGGCTGGCTGGTAGCAGGCTGGCAACTAAACAGCTTAGCTGATCTCAAACAGTGAAGAAAGTTTGGACTTGCTTGGAGGATAGGAAACCTTCAGGAGATTCAGGATTATAATTTAGGTTGAAAAATCTACCTTGATGCAAGTGACGGCAAACTCCTTCCATACTGTTCCCAAAATCACTCGATGGATGTCTCCCCAAAAAATCCACCAAGAATTGAATTTGACTTGAGTCCTTACCTTTGATTGGTTAGGTAACAGCATCTAGGAGGCCACCAGGAAACCCCAGGGTTATAGGTTAGTTGATTTACAGTGATAAATAATTTCCCGGCAGTTGCTGGAAAAGTCACAAGACATGAATTTAGCTGTAAGAATATTGGAATTTTACCCCTAGCATTCACCTTGGAGTTTCAAAAAAAAAAAAATTCATTTGGGTCTGTTCATACTTTTTGAAATGTTTCACTGTGACTTCTTCATTTCCTTTGACAGGACTTGGGTTTAAAAGTTTTTACTAGCACTAAAATACGCAAGCCGAATATATGTCGGGTTACCCCATTTTTTCCACGCTATTATGGTAAGTATTTGACCTACTGAGGGCTGAAACAATGGGATATGTGCTCTGGAAATACAGTTAGTCCTTGACTTACGGCCACAATTGACCCCATAAATTTCTGTTGTTAAGTTTGTTAAATGAGTTTTGCCTCATTTTACGACCTTTCTTGCCGCACTGCAGTCGATACGTTAGTAACAGGGTTGTTAAGTGAATCTGGCTTCCCCGTTGATTTTGCTCACCAGAAGGTTGCAAAAGGGGATCACGTGACCCTGGGACATGGCAACGATCATAAGTATGAACCAGTTGCCAAGCATCGGGATTATGATCACATGACCACGGGGATGCTACAAGGGTCGTAACTGTGAAAAACAGCCATAAGGGCAACCTGTAAATGTAGTAGTAGTGGTAAATACAGGTACTCCTTGACTTACGACCGTAGTGGCACAGTGGTTAGAATGCAGTACTGCAGGCTACTTCAGCTAATTGCGGACTGCCAGCCGTTCGGCAGTTCAATTCTCACCGGCTCAAAGTTGATTCAGCCTTCCATCCTTCCGAGGTTGGTAAAATGAGGACCCAGATTGTTGGGGGCAATAGGCTGATTCTGCTGTAATGCTATGTGAAGTGGTATATAAGTCTAAGTGCTATTGCTATTGCTATTGACTCAGCCTTCCATCCTTCTGAGGTTGGTAAACTGAGGGCCCAGATAGTTGGGGCAATATAGGCTGACTCTGTAAACCACTTAGAGAGGGCTGTGAAGTGGTATATAAGTCTAAGTGCTATTGCTATTGCTACGACCACAATTGAAGCCCAATTTTTCCATTGCTAAGCAAGACAGTTGTTAAGTGAGTTTTGCCCCATTTTACCACCTTTCTTGCCGCAGTTATTAAGTGAATCACTGCAGTTGTTATGTGAGTAACACAATTATAAAGTCAGTCTGGCTTCCCGATTGACTTGGCTTGTCAGAAGTTTGCACAAAGGGACCACATGACCCTGGGACACCGCAACCCTCATTAATATGGGCCAGTTGCCCAGTGCCCGAATTTTGATCCCATGACTGTTGGAATCAGTGACCAGTCATTGCAGGGTGCAAATATGGCTGACTGCCTTTGCAGTGTTTATTCTTTTATACAGGTATTCCAAATAGCATAGAGTAACATGGCATCAGCATAGCAACAACAGTTCTATTGGTCAAACCCCTTGCCAATCCTTAAGAATATACCAGCTAGGAGGCCCCAGCCAGGGAGCAGTTTTCTGCCACATCCTGTTGATGTAACCTAGCTGATATCATGTGAACCAGGTGATATCATGTACCAGCCTGGGGTAGTTTCCCACATTGCCATGGCAATGTGAACAGATGAGATCATGTAGAGAGAAGAGGCATGCAGGCTTTGGAGGGACAGTTTGCTGCTCACGACCTCTACCTGACCCCTATCTCTACACATGACTATGCTGCAACAGTTATAAGTGTGAAAAACGGTTGTATGTTTTTTCAGTGCTGTTGTAACCTCAAATGGTCACTAAACGAAAAGTTGTAAGACGAAGACCACCTATAATTGTTGTTGCGACTGTTTATCACCACTATCCCAAACTGATTAAAAAAGGATAAACCATCATCAATATCGACTCCAGTTCTGAACAGAATTATAATTAACTCTTAAAGACCCTTCAGAAAATTGTTTTCACAACTGTTACAAAAAGTCATTGGGATATTGTTGTTGATATGATGAGTCTGAGCATATGCAGCTTGAATAATGGATAGATCCTGCACAGGGTAGGGGTTGCATTGGAAGATTTCTATGGTCCCTTCCAACATTGAAATAACTGATGTTCTGAGCAACACTAAATGCTCAGAAGTTTCTTTCTGTAAATTTAAGAGGCATTAGCCATAGCATTTAGCAATAGCACTTAAACTTACATATCGCTCCATTGTGCTTTATCGCACTCTCTGAGCAGTTTACAATGTCAACATGTTGCCTCCAACAATCTGGGTCCTCGTTTTACCGACCTCAGAAGAATGGAAGGCAGAGTCATCCCCGAGCCTGTCAAGATCGAACTTCAGACTGTGGGCAGAGTTAGCCTGTAATACTACATTCTAACCACTGCACCATCAAGGCTCTTCCTTCTAAAGAACAACAAACAGCTGTGTGTTGGATCAAACCAACAGCTACTGTTGCCCACGTTTTTCATATTGGACAACCAGAGTGGTGGGAGTTGGGCAGCAGGAGATGGAAACCCACTCTTCTCCCACCAGTGAGCATTTGGAATTAATGTTTCTCCCAAATCAGAGGTAGCATGGAATCTTCAGGACTGATGGCCCTTGTTGGCCAGAACTTCTGTGAATTTATCTAATCTTCTTTAAAGCCACTCAAGTTTATGGTCACTGCCACGTCTTGTGAAAACACAGTTCCCCAGCTTAATTGCGTGCTACGTGAAGAAGTGCAATCCTTTTGAGTAACGGAGTTGGAAGGGACCTTGGAGGTCCTCTAATCCAACCTCCTGCTCAAGCAGGAGACCCTATACCATTTCAGACAAATAGTTGTCCAATCTCTTCTTTAAAACCTTCACTGTTGGAGCTCTCACAACTTCTGGAGGCAAATTGTTCCACTGATTAATTGTTCTCACTGTCAGGAAACTATTTCTAGGTTGCTTCTCTCCTTGATTAGTTTCCATCTATTGCTTCAGGGGCTTTGGGGAATAGGTTGAGCCCCTCTCATCTTTGGGGCAGCCCCTTAGATATTGGAACACTGCTATCCATGTTTCCTCATAATAAGACTCAATCTTTTTTTTTTTTGCCTCCAAATGAGGCACTAGGTCTTATTTTCGGGGTAGGTCTTACTCACCTCCAGCACCGACAGCCCTGCCCAGCAGGTCCACTTCTTCTGGGGCCGAGGTTCTGCAGCTGTATTTGGGCCTGCATTTTGCAGTCAGGCCTTTCCAAAAGGCCTATGCAGCTGAATACCGAGGTATGGATTCAATCCATAGCTCAGTCCTCGGCCATATAGGTCTTGCAGAACCAAGCTATGGATTGAATCCATACCTCAGTTCTTGGCTGCGGAGGCCTTCCAGAAAGGCCTCTGATTGAGAAATGCAGGCCTGGCTGCAGAAGAAGTGGGCTGGCAAGGAGAGGCCTGGCTGCAAGGTAAGTGAGTGCGAAGCACATGGGGAAGATCCACACCCCTACCCCTGTCCTAGCTTGATTTTTTGGTGTGTGCCTCACCCCAAAATGAGGGCTCATTTTTTGGGTAGGGCTTATATTAGGCCCACCCCCAAAAATCAAGCTAGGGCTTATTTTGGGGGTACGCCTTACTTTTGGGAAAACACGCAGTGGTGGAAACACGCAGCATCACCACCAGATGCATCCGTAGCTGGCTGAACAGCCATACTCAGCGTGTGGTCCTCAATGGAACCGCATCTACATGGAGGGAAGTGTGTAGTGGGGTGCCCCAGGGCTCTGTTCTGGGCCCAGTGCTCTTCAACATCTTCATCAACGATTTGGACAAGTGGATAGATGGGGAACTCATCAAATTTGCAGACAACACCAAGCTGGCAGGAATAGCCAACACTCCAGAAGACAGGCTTAAGATACAGGAGGACCTGGATAGACTTGAACACTGGGTGCTATCTAACAAAATGAAATTCAATGGTGAAAAAAGTAAGGTTCTACATTTAGGCAAGAAAAACCAAATGTACAGGTATAGTATAGGGGGTACCTTGCTCAATAGTAGTAACTGTGAGAGGGACCTCGGAGTCCTAATGGACAATCACTTAAATATGAGCCAGCAGTTTGCTGCAGCTGCCAAAAAGGCCAACACAGTGCTAGGCTGCATTAACAGAGGGATAGAATCAAGATCACATGAAATATTAATACCACTTTACAATGCCTTGGTAAGGCCACACTTGGAATACTGCATCCAGTTTTGGTCACCATGATGTAAAAAAGTTGTTGAGACTCTAGAAAGAGTACAGAGAAGAGCAACAAAGATGATTAGGAGATTGGAGGCTAAAGCATATAAGGAACAGCTGCTGGAATTGGGTATGTCTAGTTTAATGAAGAGAAGGANCAATATCTCAGGGGCTGCCACAAAGAAGAGGGAGTCAAGCTATTCTCCAAAGTGCCTGAAGGCAGGACAAGAAGCAACGGATGGAAACTAATCAAGGAGAGAAGCAACCTAGAACTAAGGAGAAACTTCCTGACAGTTAGAACAATTAACCAGTGGAACAACCTGCCTCCAGAAGCGGTGAATGCTCCAACACTGGAAGATTTTAAGAAGAGACTGGACAGTCATTTGTCTGAACGGTATAGGGTTTCCTGCCTGAGCAGGGGCTTGGATTAGATGACCTCCAAGGTCCTTTCCAACTTTATTATTATTGTTGTTGTTGTTGTTGTTGTTGTTGTTATTATTATTATTATTATTATTATTATTATTATTATTATTATTATTATTATTATTATTATATACCTGAACAACTGGTTCTCTTATTCGATGCAGGCCTGGGCCTCTGAGGCCTAGAACAGACTTCCAGAAGTGGCATCCATGCACTTCTGGTAACCCGTTCTAGGCCTGGGAGGCTTGCTCCAGGCCTCCGAGGCTTAGACTGGACTTCTGGAAGCCAGCCAGTTCTCCGAATGCAGCAAAATTTAGCTACCGGTTCTGCTGAACCGGTGCGAACCAGCTGAATCCCACCACTGGAAACACGGTATCATGTCACCCCCTAGTCCTTCTTTTCAAAAGAAGAAGTTCTCCAGCATGAATTTGTAGAACTCATCTCCAGGAAAGTTTGGGTGACGGACACTCATTTGTATGGTTTTCAAGGAGATGCGATGAGTTCCTGCAGATCAGGTCTACAGAGGCTACTTACAAATAAGATGGAATGCATGTACAGTAAATTCTCTCATATTCTTTCCCTCTAGATTTTGCCCCTGTACCATTGTCAGGTGCCCCAGGACCGATGGCTTTTCCAGGTGCTTACCGCTCATTTAGTTCTCCCATGATCATGACCTCTGCCAATGTAATTACGCCTGTTGAGACTATCAGATTGGAGTTCCCTGAAACCTGGCTATGGGATTTGGTGATAATAGAGTAAGTGGTGATGCCAGGCTGCAAAAAGCAGGCCATTCATTGATAAAGCTTCTCAGAAAATATTCCCTTATCTGCTGCCGCCTATCTGTTTAAGCCAGGGGTAGTCAACTTTGGTTCTTTTATGACTCGTGGACTTCAACTCCCAGAATTCCTGAGCCAGCTGTGCTGGCTCAGGAATTCTGGGAGTTGAAGTCCACGAATCATAAAAGTGCCAAGGTTTAGTACCCGTGGTTTAAGCTATATTACCCCAACCTGCAGGTTCTTTGCAGCATCGTGGTGATGTGGTATAAGCCACATCCTTTTCTCAGGTGTGTTGTGACAACCTTGGAGATATCAGCCAGAAGCCCTTAAGAGAGTCTCAGGTGTAGATGCTTATGTTGAGTTCAGGGAGGTAGAAAATATTAGAAAGAAACTCCAACGGGTTCCCTTGGCTGTAACAAGTTTAATAATTAAATTTTTTAATTGATTTTCCAGTTTTACATTTAAATATTTGAAAAGCAACGTGGCAGCTGGGTTGGTTCATAATTCAATAACATACAAATTTCTTTAGTACAGATCACTAGCTACTACGTTAAATATTTCCTCTCTTTTTCCCTTGGCATTTACTGTCTCACATTTAAATTAATACAATTCTTATTATATCAATTTAATACAAATAATTTTTTTACATTTATCAATAATTTTTAGTTTATACATATCTTAGTCATTTTAACATTCAATCTTTCTAGACAATCAATGCCCTGGTAGGTATTGAGAGAGAAAAAGAGGAAGTATTAAATGTTGAAATGACAGAAATTTTGGTTATTAAATTTAGATATTTGGAAATTATTAGAAAACTAGCTGTACCCGGCCACACGTTGTTGTGGATCAGTCGGGTTAAATGGAAAAGAAGTGTGTTGCTTTTACGTCCAACAGATGGTGCTGTTTTTCAAAAAAGCATGTTTTTACCTGTCACAGGTGTGACATCTATATAATAGTAGGTATATAAAAACATGCGCGTATTCAAATGCAATGTTGTGTCAAAAATTCAAAGCAATCAGTGAAGAACTTTCGGAGATTTAAGATTTTGAACAAATGAACATTTACATTTTTATTTATATAGATAAGAATATTATATCGTATTATTAATCAGCTGATGTAAGATCTTGGGATGAATTGTGATAAAGGGAATCGGGGTTATTTAAAAATTGGAAACTATAAATATTAAACATTAAAAAATTTAATAATTTAATTTAGTTGAAATTGAAATAGTCTATATCAGGAGTGTCAAACTGCCGGCCCGTGGGCCGGATGCGTCACGACGAATCCGCACCCACCCCACTGCCGGCAATTTGCAAAAAGCTTCAATACGTCGTGCGACATCACGTGACATCACGAGTTTGACATGTCTGGTCTATATGGTAACAGAATCTTGCAAGCCTCCTGTATTTTCCCTCCCTTTTTATACTCCATGGTATTTGGAGGAAGATAGTCTAATAAGTCTACAGAGATGTTCAGTCATCAAGGTCATAGTTGTCCCAAAGATGCTTTTTCATGAGGCAACTGGACTTTCTTGTTTTTCTTTGAAGATGTTTCGTTTCTCATCCAAGAAGCTTCTCTAGCTTCAGCCCAGAGTTGAAGAAACCTCTTGGATGAGAAGGGAAATGTCTTCAAAGGAAAACAAGAAAGTCCAGTTGCCTCGTGAAAAAACATCTTGAGTTGAGTCTAATAATTTTCTAGCTACTTAATGGCTTCTGGATGGCTTCTTCCAAGGTTGTCTTTTGTTGTTGTTGTTGTTGTTGTTGTTAGTGGCGAAGTCGTGTCTGACCCATCGTGACCCCCATGGACAACGTTCCTCCAGGTCTTCCTGTCCTCTACCATCTTCTGGAGTCCATTTAAGCGCACTCCTACTGCTTCAGTGACTCCATCCAGCCACCTCATTCTCTGTCATCCCCTTCTTCTATTGCCCTCAATCTTACCCAGCATTAGGCTCTTCTCCAGTGAGTCCTTCCTTCTCACTAGGTGGCCAAAGTACTTGAGTTTCAACTTCAGGATCTGGCCTTCTAAAGAGCAGTCGGGGTTGATCTCCTCTAGGACTGACCGGTTTGATCGCCTTGCAGTCCAGGGGACTCACAGGAGTCTTCTCCAGCACCATAGTGCAAAGACCTCAATTCTTTTGTGCTCAGCCTTTCTTATGGTCCAAAGGTCGTCTTTATGGTTCTTTAAAGACTTCAAGGATGCTCTGGTCATTTTGGCAAGAGTAGCGACACAAACAGGGGCCACAGAAACTACTGATCCTCAGATACAATGAGTTCCCCTTATGGGATTTCTTTCAAGGAGATGTCGGAGACATTTTAATTTCAGTTCCTGCATTTTTCAGGGGGTTGGAATCAACAGCTTAATTATGACATTGATTTCATGAACCTTTTGAATTGACTTTTCATTACTGTTACGCTGTTTTTGTCATTAGAAAACCACATTGCAAACTACTGAGAACTGAAGATGTTAAATGGTAACAAACCTTTGGGTTGTGTGTTGGTTAAAAGTGCAAACTGATGCTCCCATATTCAAGTCCTAACTAAATTAATTTCTCTCCCTTGCATCTGTCTCTTACTTTCAGCTGCATCCATGGGAACTGAAAGCCCCGCCCCTTTTAAATCAGGCAATAAATGGGCGAGGATTTGATTCACCCCCCAATCTTAGATATCATCTTGACCTTTTTTTCATTCTCTCATCGAGGTTCCCGTTGGGTGCAGTTTTCCCCCCATGAACAATTCCATCAATCCCATTTGCTTCAGTTCTTAAATTTTTATCCTTTTTGGGAGGCCAAAGAAATAGGAGTTGCTTTAGAAAAAAGACCAATTAAGAAGAGCAACTAAGATGATTAAAAGTCTGGAGACTAAAACACATGAAGAATGGTTGCAGGAACCGTTTCAATGGATGGAAACTAATCAAGGAGAGAAGCAACCTGGAATTAAGGAGAAACTTCCTAACAGCGAGGACAATTAACCAGTGGAACAGCTTGCCTCCAGAAATCGTAGGTGCTCCATCACTGGAGGTTTTTAAGAAGAGACTGGACAATCACTTGTCTGAGATGGTATAGGTTCTCCTGCTTGAGCAGGGGGTTCGACTAGAAGACCTCCAAGGTCCCTTCCAGCCCTGTTCTGATTCAAAAAGAAAATAAAAATCCCCAAATGATTTCAGAAACTTATTTGAAAGTACAATGCAAAGGCAAGTGGTTCTTGTTTAATGATCCCTCATTCAGTGGTTGTTTAAACTTAGGACCATGCTGAATGACTGCTACTTATGACATGTCCTCAAAGTTTTGGCTGTTTTCAGTGTCCCCATGGGCACATGATCGCAGTTCAGATGCTTGGCACCTGGCTCGCAGTTCCGACATCACAGGGTGCCACTGTCATTTGTAACCTGGCTTCTTATAACCATAATCAATAACAGAATGACAGAGTTGGAAGGGGCCTTGGAGGTCTTTTAGTCCACCCCCTGCTCAAACAGAAGACCCTATACCAGGGGTAGGCAACCTTGGCTCTTTTATGACTTGTGGACTTCAACTCCCAGAATTCCTGAGCCAGCATGGCTCAGCATGGAAACCTCTCCCTTTCCCCTTAGCATGGCTGGCTCAGGAATTCTGGGAGCTGAAGTCCACGAGTCATAAAAGAGCCAAGGTTGCCTACCCCTGCCCTATACCCATTTCAGATAGATGGTTGTCCAATCTCTTCTTAAAAACCCATAACTTCTGAAGACGTTCCATTGATTAATTGTTCTAGCTGTCCGGAAATTTCTCCTTATTTCTAGATTGGTCCTGTCCTTGATTAGTTTCCAACCATTGGTTCTTGTTCTGCTTTCAGGTTCTTTGGAGAACAAGTTGTCTAAAAGCCAACATGGGTTTGTCAAAAACAGATCATGCCAGACAAACCTTATTACATTCTTTGACCAAGTGACAAAATTAGTGGATCAGAGGAATGCTGTGGATATAATTTACTTGGACTTCAGTAAGGCATTTGATAAAGTAGACCACAACCTACTACTCGATAAGATAGAAAAATATGGGTTAGACAGCATCACCAC